>NW_016809526.1:2366810-2369929 GCF_001698545.2 Rhinopithecus bieti | reverse complement strand
TATTATATATTTATATTTAATTTATAATTAAATTTATAATTCTTTCTATTTTACATTTTATAATTTATATTTAATTATATTTCTATTTTTTTCTATTTTACCAGTTTTCTACAATGAGCATTACTCTTATAATTTAAAAACAAATACATACACACACCAAAAGACAGACCTTTCCAGAAATCCACCTACCAAAATAAGACACTATCATACTGTGTCAGCTTCTTTTCATGTGGTTATCTGAGAAGGGACACAGTGAAAGAAGGAGATGGCCATACTTGTACTTTCCCCATCTCTTGGCAAAACCAGATTTTACCAACGGACTTTAATCTCTCGTCTAACAAATATTTGTTCAACAAGATGTCACACAACTACAAATATGCGTAATCATACTTAAATAGCAATTAAGCAGACCATGATTTTCCTGTGTCTCGTATTACCTGATAACATCTTCCATGCCAGATACTCACAGCTCAGTAACATGATCCCACCGGAGCCTAATGAAAAATGTTCAATGAACATGCTAATATTTTATCTGAGCCCCTTTCAAAGCATGTAAGTAGCTATTTTTAAAGTGTCCACTTTTCACTGTTCTAAACGTAAAATAATCTACAGTTAGAATTCTAAACTTTCTGTAGATCCTGACTCAATTTAGAGAGTCTGTACTAGACTAAAAATTTGAGAATCCATTCGTATTTTTATCTATACATCTTTCTTCCCTTTTCACTTTCTGTTCTCCAAGTCTATGATGTCCCCATGGGTCCCTGTCTCCTTTTTCAAGGGTATTCTGAATGGAAAGGTCCTCTTATACTTCAATAACTCACTTATCTCAAAGTAAATTCAATTTTCTATTCTTGTTTGATCTCTTTTAAGTAACAGTGTGTTTCATTTGACCATCAATCTTTCCCCTTGGTGAGAACGGTATCGCTGACTTTATTTTAGAAAGCATTGAGTATCAACACCTCTTCCCCCTTCCCAAAGAACTGAAGGTAAATGAAGTGGTGTGTATAATGGCAAATAGGAAATTTGCCTAATTCCAAAATGTTCCAGCACTCCTAAAACTGTAATTTAAGATTTAGTATTTGAAAGTTGACACTTTCACACCTATGACAGGCCTTTTGGAAGCTGCTCTTTATAAACCACATCAGATTCATCATAACCTTCCAGCAGGTGGCACTCATACTCTGAAAAGGGGTCTGTACAGACTAACACAGCTCTGGTTCAAGGTGGCCCTAAATTTTCTGCTTCATTTTACTTTAGTGACACTTCTTGGTTACCAGTCATAAGCTCCAGGGAGGTCAATATTCCCCATTGCCACCCAATTGAAATGACAGTGAGGCAGTAAGTAAAAGGCAAAAAATACAGGTTTTAGAATCAGAGGCTGAGTTTGTATCCTGTCTTACTGGCAGCAGTTAAGACATAAGGCAAGTCGCTTAACTCTTCTGAATTTCATAGAAGAATAAGATGTCTACTTACAAACATAAACTCAGTTTCCACAAAGAATAAATTAATATAGATTAAATACATAGCACAATGTGCCAGGCACGGTAGCCCATGCCTCTAATCCTGGCACTCTGGGAGGCCGAGGCGGGTGGATCACCTGAGGTCAGGAGTTCGAGACCAGCCTGGCCAATATGGTGAAACCCGATCTCTACTAAAAATACAAAAGTTAGCCAGGCATGATGGTGGGCACCCGTAGTCTCAGCTACTTGGGAGGCTGAGGCAGGAGAATTGCTCGAATCCGGGAGGTGGAGGTTGCAGTGAGTCAAGATGGTGCCACTGCACTCCAACCTGGGCAACAGAGCAACACTCTGTCTCCAAAAAAAAAAAAAAAGGACATAGCACAATGCTTGGAATAAATTAAGCATTTGACAAATTATAGCTTTTATTATTTTTAACCACCACTATTTGCAAGAATGTTATGAAAAGTAAATTAGATAATCCACGTAGAATGCCTGGTATTGTTCTTGATAAACAGTGGCTGTCGTTGTACTTAAGTGAAAATTTCAATGCTAACCACTCTAGTGCGCTTTGACATCAGAGATACTTAGAGAGCGAGGCTGAGTTGCAAAATGCCACAGCATTTCCTTGCCAAAGTCCATGAAACACCCACTTGGTAGTTTCTATAATAATAAAATGGCTATATGAAAGTTATTTCCCTTCCCATTTTTCAACAATCTGGTTTCATTTACTCTGACTTCTAAATTCTGCATGTACTTGGTCTAAGAGAGGTATGTGAAACCAAGTAAGCTCTGTGATAAATAAGAAATTCACATATCCTTGACTATGAGAGCATACTTATTCTTTTTTAGTATAAGTATTTAATAATTTTTTTTTTGGAGACAGAGTCTCACTCTGTTGCCGGGCTGGAGTACAGTGGCGTGATCTCAGCTCACTTCAACCTCCACTTCCCGGGTTCAAGTGATTCTCCTGCCTCAGCCTCCCGAGTAGCTGGGATCACAGACACATGTCACTATGTCTAGCTAATTTTTTGTATTATTATTATTATTTTTTTAGTAGACATGTGGTTTCACCATGTTGGCCAGGCTAGTCTCAAATTCTTGACCTCAGGTGATCCACCCGCCTCAGCCTCCCAAAGTGCTGAGATTACAGGAGTGAGCCACCATGAGATAACAGGAGTAAGCCACCATGAGATTACAGGAGTGAACCACCATGAGATTACAGGCGTGAGCCACCATGCCCAGCCTTAATCTTTTATTAACATATTCCACATGAGAAAATTGGATATACTTCCTATAAATCAAGGGCACTCTGAATATACATAATTTAAATATGAAAAATGAAACAGATACAAACTAAAACAAAGAGTTTACAAAGTAAAATCTTAATTACCTGGAATTCTGAGGGGCATTCTAACTCATTTACTGATTCATTAAGTAAACTTGCTTGCAACCCTCCTTGTTAAAAACCTTCCTGCCCTGACATTTAAACAAAATGGAATTTTCATTTGACGCTATGTAGCCTTCTTTACTTATTTTTGTTGTTGTTGTTGATTTTACATTGCTATAAGATGCTGAGCAGTCTTTCAGTCCCTTGGGATTTCAATAATCAACTACTAACAAATGTTTATGTCCTTCTTATTTATTCTTTTCTCCCCTTGA
>NW_016809526.1:2322408-2363088 GCF_001698545.2 Rhinopithecus bieti | reverse complement strand
CCCCCCCAAAAAAAAAAAACTATATATATACACGCACACATATATATACATATATAAAAAAAAAATATATATATATATATATATATAAAATATATATATATAAAAAAAATACAGGGAAGGTTTTTTTCCAAGATGGCAGACTGGAGGCAGTGTTAGCATACCTCTCCCACTAGGAAAGACAAAATAGCGTGTAAAGACTCACTCTGGGAACTGTTTTTCCAAGAAGCAACACAGGAACTTAGGAAACCTGAAAAAATCCACAGACCCTCTGAAAGAAGTAGCAGGCTGCAGCCTACACCGTGAACCAAGCAAAAAACTGTAAGTCTCCTGAGTGTGAGAGGGGGAGAGACTGCCTCCAAGATATACATCCCCACCAGGGAACCTGGAAATCCAAGCCACAGAGAAGGACCTTAACCCCACCCAGCACAGGAGCTGATTTAGGGAGTGGTGAGGAATACAAAGGTAGGAGCAGCAGTGGGAAGAGCCTTGCATGCATTCTCCAATGCAGACTGAGGGAAGCAATTCTACCTCACAGGGGACCTCCCGGAAGGCTGCCAGCTAACTCAGCAGTGGCTGCAGGTTGAAAGAAGCCCTCAACTAAATTTCACAATATAACCTCGAGTGGGGACAAACTCCCTTGGCCAGAAGTAGGCAACGAGTGGGAAGTGTGCTGCAGCCATGAGTGCAGGAGCTGGGCGCCCTGCCTTTGCCAGCATACTGGGAGGGGCAGTTGCTATCTCCAGGTGGAAGGCTTACACCCTGGGGCAGTTTTGAGTTCTGAGCATAGACAGCCTGGAACTTAGCTCATTGCTGCTAGCAGATTACAGTGGGTGTCAGATCTGCCTTGCCAAGTGCATGGTAACTGGGTGGGGCTTACTGCCGCATACTACTCCCCACTCCCTGTGTGAACTCTTCTGTGCAGCAGAGGCAGCTACGTTCCTCTCTGGAACATTACTCCAGAGGCCAGAGAACCACCTCCTGACTCCCACAGGGGCTGCTGCTTTCCCTGCATGTAGGGAATCAGAGCACAGACCTATGTGACTGAGCCCCCCACCTGGCTTTGTCCCTCCACCTACCCTGGTAGCTTAACACAAAAGACAAAAACTTTTGGGAGCTTTTTGGCCCCACCCATCACCTGAGAAATGAGAGTACCTCCCCTGGGTAACACAAGGCAAGTAAAAATCCCACCACTACTACCACAGCTGGTGCTCTCTTGCAAGCATCACTTCCTGGCTGCAGGCCAATCAACACAGTCCATTACAAGTCCATTAAAGTATCTCCAGGTAGAATAACATTGACATTGTGCCCAGGAAGGAAAAAACCTGTGCATCACCACTGTCTGTACCACTCTGGCTAACCAGGAGGTCCTGAATCTGCCAACAGGACAGGTTCATTACTATTACAATCGGCATTTGAGAACACCAACATACTAAGGCTATCTATATCTAAGGAATCTCAGAGTCTGTGTCACTCCCTGGCCACCCCCATCAGACCTGGTGCTGGTACCCACTGCTGAAAGACTTGAGGACAGGTCACATCACTGGATTCTTTGCAGACATTCTGCAGCACCAGCCTGGAGTGTGGCAGCCCCACTGGGCAGCTAGACCCAGAGGAGCAACAGCATTCACAGTAATCTGGCTCTCAGGGACTCCTACTCCTAGGGGAAGGGGAAGTGCACCATATCAAAGGAACATCCCATGGGACAAAATACTTGGGACAGCAGGCTTTGAGTCCCAGATCTTTCCACTAGTGGTAAATTTCTTTCAGCAGAGGCATAGTTGCAGTGCTGGGCTCAGTTGGGAAAGTCTGCAGCTCTACCCCAACAGTCAGGCAGCCCTGGTGCTCATAAAGGGTCTTGGGGAAGGGGGCTTCTTTTCCCCCTTATTCACCACTGCAGACAGTTAGGGCTTCTCCCACAGGAGCTGAGCATGTGTGCACCTATAGACAGCCTTTCTGGAACACTTCACAGTGACTACATCCCCACGGGAGGAGTATCCGCCAGGTTCAGGCTTGCGTAAGATGTAGAGTCACAACTCCTCTCTACCCAGAAGATCAACGTTCCTGCAGATGAAGAAGTGCCCATCTGATAAATAGCTGGACCACTGGATCAGAAGTGGGTCTAGGAGATAGCCAGCTTCCCTGGTGACCTGGCAGGGGAGCTGAGATGGCTCCCACCTTTATCCTGATAAGACCTCAGTGCATTCCACTGACAGCTTTCCCAGCCACGCTCTGTCAAGGCTGTGACTTCTGCCCACCATTGGCTATTGCATTTACCCAACTGCTTTAGCCACAACAGGTTTCTACCCAAGAACACCTCCCCTACTGGCCTGAAGCTTAAAATAGTCACCCTAGTAAATAAAATACTGGGGAAAAAAAAAATAAATAAGTCCACACCACAAAGGAATGAGATAAGCTTCAAGAGACCTCTGCCCTTCTAACCCTATAGGAGACAATGAATTTTCTCACACACTGAGCACATTGCTACTACAACCAGCATCTGAGACAGTCATCAAAGACTCTCTATAACGAAGGAACTCATATAGAGTCATCACCCCTGAAAACACCAAAAGCCAAATTAGGCTGCAATAAACTATAAACATTAAAGTCACATCCTTAAAGAAGGGAAAAGAAATTTTATAAAAGTCAAGTAAAAAATAAATTCAAGAATAATTAGGAAAGATAATTTGGTTCCTTCCAAATGAGAAGGAACCAGAAAAATAATTCTGGTAATATGATAAAACAGAGCTCAACAACATCCACAAAAGATTACACTCGTCCTCCAGTAATGGATCCAAACCAAGTTGAAATACTTGAAATATCAGATAAAGAATCCAAAAGGTTGATTATTAAGCCACTCAAGGAGATTCCAGAGAAATGTAAAAACCAACATAAAGCAATTTTTTAAAAAAAATCCGGGATATGAATGAAAAATTTTCTAAGAGATAGACATCTTAAAGAAAACCCCAGGCTGGACGTGGCAGCTCACACTTGTAATCCCAGCACTTTGGGAGGCCGAGGCGGGTGGATCTTGAGGTCAGGAGTTCAAGACCGGCCTGGCCAACATAGTGAAACCCCGTCTCTACTAAAAATACAAAAAAAATTAGTCCCCACTACTCGGGAGGCTGAGGCAGAAGAATGGCGTTAACCCGGGAGGTGGAGCTTGCAGTGAGCCGAGATTGTGCCACTGCACTCCAGCCTGGGCGACAGAGCGAGACTCCATCTCAAAAAAAAAAAAAGAAAGAAAGAAAAATCAATCAGAACTTCTGGAAATGAAAGACACACTGGCCGGGCGCGGTGGCTCATGCCTGTAATCCCAGCACTTCGGGAGGTCTGAGGCAGGCGGATCACGAGTCAAGAGATCAAAGACCATCCTGGCCAATATGGGCAAACCCCAGTTCTACCCCAAAATACAAAAATTAGCTAGGCATGGTGGTGCACGCCTGTAGTCCCAGGTACCAAAGGAGGCTGAGGCAGGAGAATCGCTTGAACCCGGGAAGCCAGAAGGTTTGCAGTGGAAGGCCGAGATCATGCCACTGCAACTTCAGTCTGGTGACCAGAAGTGAGACTGTGTGAAAGAAAGGAAAGAAAGGAAGAGGAGGATGAGAAGGAGGGGAGGGGAAGGGGAGGGGAGGGGAGAACCACTCTTAGGAATTACAAAATGTAAATATAGTGGATAAGTTTTTAACAATAGACTAGAACAAGTAGAAGGAAAGAATTCAGGCTCGAAGCTTAAGGCTTTTGAACTAACCAATCAGGGAAAAAAAAAAAAAAAAAGAATTTGAAAAATGAACAAAGTCTCCAGAAAATAATGAGATTAATGTAAAAATAGGCCAAAGCTTAAAAAAATTTGGTGTTCCTAAAAGGGAGAAAAGAAAAGTTTGGAAAACTTATTTGGGGAATAATTGAGGAAAACTTCCCTGGCCCTTTGGCTAGAGGATTTAAGATACACAAATATAAGAACACAAAAGAACCCTGGAAATTCATTGCAAAAGGTCAATCATGAAGGCATATAGTCCAGTCAACAGGCCTCTCTAAAGTTAACCATGAGGCTGAAGTGCAGTGGCTCAACTCCTGAAATCCCAGCACTCTTGAGAGGCCCAAAGTGGGTGGATCAACCCTGAGGTTCAAGAGTTTTGAGACCAAGCCCTGGCCAAACAATGGCGAAACCTGTCTCCTTACTAAAATACCAAGCATCTACCCAGACATGTTGGCGGGCCACCTTGTAATCCCAGCTACTTTGGGAGGATGAAGGCAAGCCAGAAATCAACTTGAATCCAGGAACCAGAGTTGCAACGACCCCAAGATCGTGCCACTGCATTCCAGCCTGGGCAACGAAGTGAGGAACGCCCTTCCAATCTCCAAATAATAATAATAATAATAATAATCCAAGGTAAAGGGTGAAAAAGATATTCCACGCAATGTAAAGCAAAAGTAAGCAAAAATAGTTAAAATGTGACAGACAAGGAGACAGGACTAAATGGTGGAACTCCTACTTGGACAGACAGAAACAGCATGTGGAGACTCACAACTGTGAACTTTTTGCTCCCAAGAACCCAACTGCAGGAGCCATACCAGAGAAACCTGAAAGAATTCACAAGACCCCTTTGAAAGAAGCAGCCTGGCCACTGCACTTCCCAAAAGTGGGGGAAAACCGCCTCAGCCCCCCCCGAAGTGCTGGGATTACAGGCATGGAGCCCACCGCGCCACGGCCCAGTGTGTCTTTCATTTCCAGAAAGTTATGATTGATTTTTCTTTCTTTTTTTTTTTTTTTTTTTTTTTTTGAAGATGGAGTCTCGCTCTGTCGCCCAGGCTTTGGGAGTGCAGTGGCCACGATCCTCGGCTCACTGCAAGCAAGCTCCACCTCCCGGGTTAACGCCATTCTTCTTTTCCCAAAGAGGGGGAAAAGTCTGCCTCTGAATACATATCCCCACTGGGGAACCTGAAAATGCAGATCATGGGAGAAGGACTTAGCTTTACCTAGAGCTGAGATGGATTTAGTGAGCTAAGCAAAATATAAAAGTAGAAGAAGCAGTGGGAAGAGCCCTGCAGGCACTCCCGGTCTCCAGCAGGTGGAAAGGGGCAAGGTTGGAAAGCCCTGCTTACTTTCTCAGTGGAGTTATGCCCTGGGGCAAGACTGCAGCCCTGTAGGCTGGCTGCCTGGATATAAACTTGGTGCTGTTAGTGGGGCACAACAGGAGTGAGGCTGGCCTTGCTGGCTGTGTAGGAGCTAGGTGAAATCTGTCATTGCTGGCTTTCCCCTACTTCCCTGGTAACCTGTATGACACAATAGAGGCAGTCATCATTCCCCTTGGAACATAATCCCATTGGCCTGAGAACCATCCCATCCCCCATATTGGCCACAGCAAGGCCCGCCCTGAACTCAGACCCACCTAACTCTGCCCACACCTGATGGTTTTTCTCTACCTGCCCAAGTAGCTGAAGACAAAAAACATAAATGCTTGGGAGCTCAATGGCCCCACCCACAGCCTGAGAAACCTGAATATCTATCCATAAATGAAGGGGAGATAAAGTCTTTTTCAGACAAGCAATTGCCGAGTGAATTTGCCACTACCAAGCAAGCACTACAATAAATGCTAATATATTAATAGGAGTTCTAAATTTTGAAACAAAAATCTCAAAATACACCAAAATAGAACCTCCTTATAGTACAAATCTCACAGGGCCTATAAAACAATACCACAATGGAAAAAAAACAAGGTGTTCAGGCAACAACTAGCATGACGAATGGAACAGTAATTCACATCTCCATACTAATGTTGAATGTAAATGGCTGAAATGCTCCACTTAAAAGATGCAGGATGACAGAATGCATAAAAATTCACCAACCAAGTATCTGCTGTCTTCAAGAGACTCACCTAACACATAAGGCCTCATATAAGCTTAAAGTAAAGTGGTAGAAAAAGATATGCAAAAGGAAACTATGTTTTCATGCAAAAGGAAACTAGAAGCCAGCAGGAATAGCTATTCTTATATCAGACAACACAGACTTTAAAGCAACAACAGTTTAAAAAGACAAAGAGGGACATTATATAATGATAACAGGATCAGTCCAACAGAAGAGTATCACAATCCTAAAGATACATGCACCTGAAACTGGAGCTCCCAAATTTATAAAATTACTACTAGACCTAAGAAACTGAGACAGATGGCAACACAGTAATAGTGGGGGACCTCAATACTCCACTGACAGCACTAGACAAGTTAAGATAGAAAGTCAACAAAGAAACAAGGGACTTAAACTATACCCTAGAACAAATGGACTTAACAGATATTTACAGAACATTCTACCCAACAACTGCAGAGAATACATTCTTTTCATTAGCACATGGAACATTCTCCAAGACAGACCATATGATAGGCCACAGAAAAAGTGTCAGTAAATTAAAGAAAATCGAAATTATATCAAGCACTGTCTCAGAACACAGTAAAACAAAACTGGAAATTGGCCGGGCATGGTGGCTTACGGCTGTAATCCCAGCACTTTGGGAGGCTGAGGCGGGCAGATCGCCTGAGGTCAAGAGTTTGAGACTAGCCTGGCCAACATGGCAAAGGTCGGTCTCTACTAAAAATAAAAAATTAGCCAGGCATGGTGGCAGGTGCCTGTAATCTCAGCTACTCAGGAGGCTGAGGCAGAAGAATCGCTTTAACCCAGGATGCAGAGGTTGCAGTGAACTGAGATCGCACCACTGCACTCCAGTCTGGGCAAGACAGTAGGACAAGACAGAAAGAAAAGAAAGAAAATTGGAAATTAACTCCAAAAGGAAGCCTCAAAACTATACAAATACATGGAAATTAAATAATCTGCTCCTGAATGACCTTTGGGTCAACAATGAAATCAAGATGAAAATTTAAAAATTCTTTCAACTGAATGATACTAGTGACACAACCCAGCAAAACCTCTGGAATACAGAAAAAGCACTGCTAAAAGGGAAGTTCATAGTATTAAATGCCTAAAAATGTCTGAAAATCACAAACTGACAACCTAAAGTCATACCTCAAGGAGCTAGAGAAACAAGGACAAACTAAACCCAAAGTTAGCAGAAGAAAACAAATAAAGATTAGAGCAGAACTAAATAAAATTGAAACAAAAAAATTACAATAGATCAATGAAACAAATAACTGGTTCTTTGAAAAGATAAACAAAATTGATAGACCATTAGCAAGATTAACCAAGAAAAGAAGAGAGAAGATCCAAATAAGCTCAATTAGAAATGAAACTGGAGATATTACAACCGATACCACAGAAATACAAAAGATTATTCAAGGCTACTATGAACACCTTTATGCACACAAAGTAGAAAACCTAGAGGAGATGGGTAAATTCTTGAAAATATACATCCCTCCTAGATTACATTGGGAAGAAATAGAAACTCTGAATAGACCAATAACAAGTACTGAGATTAAAATAGCAATTAAAAAAAAAACTACCAACAAAAAAAGTCCAGAACCAGATGGATTCACAGCTGAATTCTATCAGACATTCAATGAAGAATTGGTACCAGTCTTACTGAAACTATTTCAAAAGATAAAGAGGAAATCATCCCTAAATCATTCTATGAAGCCTGTATCACCCTCATGTCAAACCAGGAAAGGACATATTGAAAAAAGAGAACTATAGATCAATATTCCTGATGAACATAGATGTAAACATCCTCAACAAAATACTAGCTAACCAAATCCAACAGCATATCAAAAAGATAATACACCATGATCAAGTGGTTTCTTCTTCTTTTTTTTTTCTTGAGACGGAGTCTTGCTCAGTCGCCCAGGCTGGAGTGCGGTGGCGCGATCTCGGCTCACTGCAAGCTCCACCTCCCGGGTTCACGCCATTCTCCTGCCTCAGCCTCCCAAATAGCTGGGACTACAGGCACCCGCCACTACGCCCTGTTAATTTTTTTGTATTTTTAGTAGAGACGGGGTTTCACCGTGTTAGCCAGGATGGTCTTGGATCTCCTGCCCTTGTGATCCGCCCACCTCGGCCTCCCAGTGCTGGGACAACAGGTGTGAGCCACCGCGCCCGGCCCAGGTGGTTTCATAACAGTGATACAAGGATGGTTTAACATACGCAAGTCAGTAAATGTGATACACCACATAACCATAGCTAAAAACAAAAATGATATGATCATGTCAACAGATGCAGAAAAAGCATTTGAAAAAATCCAGTATCCCTTTAGGATTAAAACCACCAACAAAATCAGCATAGAAGGAACATACCTTAAGGTAATAAAAGGCATCTATGACAAACCCACAGCCAACATTATACTGAATGAGGAAAAGTTGAAAGCATTTCCACTGAAAACTGGAACAAGACAAGGATGCCTACTTTCCCCACTTCTATTCAACACAGTACTGGAAGTCCTAGCCAGAGCAATCAGACAAGAGAAAGAAATAAAGGGCATCCACATTGTAAAGAGGAGGTCAAAGTGTCGCTGTTTGCTGATGATATGATTGTATACCTAGAAAACCCTAAAGAGGCATCCAAAAAGCTCCCAGATCTGATAAACAAATTCACCAGGCCGGGTGCGGTGGCTCACGTCTGTAATCCCAGCACTTTGGGAAGCTGAGGCAAGTGGATCACCTGAGGCCAGGAGTTCGAGACCAGCCTGGCCAACATGACAAAACCTTGCCTCTACTAAAGATACAAAAAATTGTTGGGCACAGTGGCTCACGCCTGTAATCCCAGCACTATGGGAGGCTGAGAGGGGGCAGATCACTTGAGGCTGGGAGTTCGAGACCAGCCTGGCCAACATGGCAAAACCCTATCTCTTCTAAAAATACAAAAATTAGCCAGGTGTGGTGGTGAGCACCTGTAATCCCAGCTACTCCAGAGGCTGAGGCAGGAGAATTGCTTGAATCTAGGAGGTGGAGGTTGCAGTGAGCTGAGATCACGCCACTGCACTCCAGCCTGGGCGACAGAGTGAGACTCCATCTCAAAAAAAAAAAAACAAGAATGCAAACAATAAGCTGGGCATGGTGGTGTGCGCGTATAATCCCAGCTACTCAGGAGGCTGAGGCAAGAGAATTGCTTGAACCCAGGAGGCGGAGGTTGCAGTGAGCCGAGATCAAGCCATTGCACTCCAGCCTAGGCAACAATGGTGAAACTCTGTCTCAAAATAAATAAATTAAATAAATATAAATAAAAATAAAAAATAAATTCAATAAAGTTTCAAATTACAAGATCAATGTACACAAATTAGTAGCACTGCTATGCACCAACAGTGACCAAGCTGAGAATGAAAGCAAGACCTCAACCCCTTTTATAATAGCTGCAAAAAAAATAAAATAAAATACTTAGGAATATAGCTAACCAAGGAGAGAAATATACCTAACCAAGGAGATGAAAGATCTCCACAAGCAAAACTACAAAACACTGCTGAAAGAAGTCACAGATGATATAAACAAATGGAAACACATCCCATGTTTATGGGTGGGTAGAATCAATGTTGTGTAGATGACCACATTGCCAAAAGCAATCCATAAATTCAATGCAATTCCCATGAAAATACCATCATCATTCTTCACAGAACTAAAAAAAGCAATCCTAAAATTAATATGGAATGAAAAAAAGAGCCCACATAGCCAAAGCAAGACTAGGCAAAAAGAACAAAGCTGGAGGGATCACATTACCCAATTTCAAACTATGCTACAAGGCTATAGTTACCAGAACAGCATGGTACTGGCATAAAAATAGGCACACAGACCAACGGAACAGAATAGAGATAAAAATAAATAAATATTTTAGAAATAAAGCCAAATACTTACAGTAAACTGATCTTCGACAAAGCAAACAAAAACATAAAGTGGGGAAATGACGCCCTATTCAACAAAATGTGCTGGGATAATTCAGAAGCCACAGGTAGAAGAATGAAACTGGATCCTCATCTCTCACCTTATATAGAAATCAACTAAAGATGGATCAAAGACTTAACTGTAAGGCATGAAACCATAAAAATTATAAAAGATAAACTTAAAAAACCCTTCTGGACATTGGAATAGGCAAAGAATTTATAACTAAAAGCCCAAAAGCAAATGTAAAAAAAGCAAAAATAAACAAATGGGGCCTAGTTAAACTAACAAGTTCCGGCACAGCAAAAGAAATGATCATAAATAAACAAACAACCCACAGAATGGGAGAAAATATTTGCTAACTATGCATCCAACAAAGGACTAATATCCAGAATCTACAAGGAACTCAAACAAATCAGCAAGAAAAAATAATAATAATTCCATCAAAAAGTGGGCAAATGATAGACATTTCTCAAAAGAAGATATACAAATGGCCAACAAATATATGAAAAAAATGCTCAACATCACTAATCATCAGGGAAATGAAAATGAAAACCACAATGAGATACCACCTTACTTCTGCAAGAATGGCCATTAAGAAAGCCAAAAAACAATAGATGTTGGTGTGGATATGGTGAAAAGGGAATACTTAACACTGCTTGTTGGAATGTAAATGAGTACAACCTCTATGGAAAACAGTATGGAAAATTCTTAAAGAACTAAGCGTAGATCCACCATTCAATCCAGCAATCCCACTACTAGGTGTCTACCCAAAGAAAAAGAAGTCATTATATCAAAGACAGCTGCATACATATGTTTATCACAGCACAATCCACAATCGCAAAGATATGGAACCAACCTAAGTGCTCACTAACCAATGAGTGGATAAAGAAAATGTAGATAGCCAGGCGCAGTGGCTCACACCTGAAATCCCAGCACTTTGGGAAGCTGAGGTGGGCAGATTTTCGGAGCTCAGGACTGGCCTGGGGAAGATGACAAAACCCCATCTTTACAAAGAATTAGCCAGGCATAGTAACACACCGCTGTATGTTAGGGGGCTGAGGTGGGAGGATTGCTTGGGCCCAGGAGGTCAAGGCTGCAGTGAGCCATGTTCATGCCACTGCACTCCAGCCTGGGTGACAAAGTGAGACCCTGTCTCAAAAAAAAAAAAAAAAATGTGGTATATATACACCATGAACTACTACTCAGTCATAAAAAAGAATGAAATAACGTCTTTTCAGAAACTCGAGGCTGGGCACGGGGGCTCACGCCTGTAATCCCAGCACTCTGGGAGTCACCTGAGGTCAGGAGTTTGAGACCAGCCTGGACAACATGGTGAAACGTCGTCTCTACTAAAAATACAAAAATTAGCTGGTTATGGTGGTGCATGTCTGTAATCCCAGCTACATGGGAGGCTGAGGCAGGAGAACTGCTTGAACGCAGGAGACGGAGGTTGCAGTGAGCTGAGATCACGCCACTGCATTCCAGCCTGGGCAAGGAAGTGAGACTTTGTCTCAAAAACAAAAAGCATGGATGAAGCTGGAGGCCATGATTTTAAGTGAAATAACTCAGGAATGGAAAACCAAATACCATATGGTGGGAGCTAAGCTATGGATACACAAAAGTATACAAAGTGGTATAATGGATATCAGAGATTCAAAAGGAGGGAAGGTGGAAGGAGATTAAAAAATTACATATTGGTTATAATGTACACTACTCAGGTACCAGATGCACTAAAAATCTCAAAATTCACCACTATATAATTCATCCATGTAACCAAAAACTACTTGTACCCCACAAGCTATTCAAATTTTTAAAATATTAAAAATAAAACACACAAGGGTCAATAAATTTGACTACAGAACTATCTTGTACAGAAAATACATCCTGAACAAAGTCAAACAGCTAACAAAATGTTTGGAAATCATCAAGTCATAAGAAAATAAACGGCTAATTTGCTTGACTTACAGCAGGGGTCCTCAACCCCTGGGCCACGGACCCATACTGGCTCATGACTGTTAGGAACAGGTTGCACAGCAGGAGGTGGGCAGTGGGTAATTAAGCAAAGCTTCATCTGTATTTACAGCTGCTCCCCAATGCTCACATGACCACCTGAGCTCTATCTCCTGTCAGATAAGCAGCAGCATTAGATTCTCATAGGACCACGAACCCCATTATGAACTGCACATGCAAAGGATCTGGATTGCGTGCTCCTTATGAGAATCTAATGCTTGATGATCTGTCACGGTCTCCCAACACCCCCAGATAGAATCATCTTGTTGCAGGAAAACAAGTTCAGGGTTCCCACTGATTATACATTATGGTGAGATGTATAATTATTTCATTATATATTATAATGTAGTAATAATAGAAATAAAGTGCATAATAAATGTAATGTGCTTGAATCATCCAGAAACCATCCCCCCAACTCCAGTCTGTGAAAAAGTTATCTCCACAAAACCAGTCCCTGGTGCCAAAAAGGTTGGGGACTGCTAGCTTATAGAGCTTATAAAATTCAGCTTTTTTTAGGAAGATGTGGTCATAGGTGCTGGGGAGCTCTGGTGTGCCACTCCTGCTCGTGACTCAATGCTGCTCACTCTTGCTGAGGAACAGGTCAGTAAGGAAGCCATGCCACATCCATGGTTTTTAAAGATACCAGAAAAACACTGTGGAGCCAGAGGTGGTGCTTCATGGAATTAGAATAAAACCCCTGGAGAAGGTGTGTGCTGACTTGATCACAGGCAAAAAGTTTAAAAATCTCAAAGTAAAAGGACCAGTTTGTATGCCTACCAAGATTCTGAAAATCACTACAAGAAAAACTCCTTGTGGTGACAGTTCTAAGGCATTGGGATGGCTTCCAGATGAGAATCCAAAAGTGACTCATTGACTTGCACAGTCCTTCCAAGACTGTCAAGCAGATTATTTCCATCACTATTGCGCCAGGAGTTGATTCTGAAGTCACCAATGCAGATGTTTAAGTCAACTATTTTAATAAATTAATTACTAGTTGTTAAAAAAACAAAACAAAACAAAGAAAAATGGAGCCGGGCGTGGTGGCTCACACCTGTAATCCCAGCACTTGGGGAGGCCAAGGCAGGTGGATCACGAGGTCAGGAGATCGAGACCATTCTGGCTAACATGGTGAAACCCTTTCTCTACTAAAATACAAAAAAAAAAAAAAAAAAAAATAGCCGGGTGTGGTGGCAGGCACCAGTAGTTCCGGCTACTTGGGAGGCTGAGGCAGGAGAATGGCGTGAACCCGGGAGGTGGAGGCTGCAGTAAGCCGAGATGGCGCCACTGTACTCCAGCCTGGGCAACAGAGTGAGACTCAGTCTCGAAAAAAAAAAAAATGAAAAAGAAAAATGGAAAACCCTTCAGAGTCCAATGGGCAGAGAATATGAACAGACATTTCACAAAATAAATATAAATTAAAATAGTCAAAATTATCTAACAGTATGACTATCTCAACTTAAGAATGCAAATTGGAGCAGTGGAGATATATTTTTCATTGATCAGACTGGGAAAAATTTTAAAGCTTAAAAGCATCTAGATGGCGTCAATAAGGAACTGGTTGAAGAAATTAAACCCCATCCCTACAATGGAATATTATATAGCCATTAAAAAGAATGCAATAAGAGGCCAGGTGGATGGGCTGGGCGCGGTAGCTCACGCCTGTAATCCCAGCACTTTGGGAGACCAGGGTGGGTGGATCACAAGTTCAGGAGTTCAAGACCAGTTTGGCTAACATGGTGAAACCCCATCTCTACTAAAAATACAAAAATTAGCCAGGCGTGGTGGTGTACGCCTGTAGTCCCAGCTACTGGGGAAGCTGAGGCAGAAGAATCACTTGCACCTGGGAGGCGGAGGTTGCAGTGAGCCGGGATTGTTCTACTATACTCCAAACTGGGTGACTGCGCAAGACTCTGTCTGTCAAAAATACAAATAAAAATAAATAAGAGGCCAGGTGGCTCATGCCTGTAATTCCAGCACTTTGGGAGACCAAGGCAGGAGGACTGCTTGAGCCTAGGAGTTTGAGACCAGACTGGACAATATAGTGAGACCTCATCTCTACAAAATATAAAAAATTAATTAGCTGGGCACGGTGGCTCACACCTGTAGTCTTAGCTGCTCAGGAGGCTGAGGCTGGACAATTGCTTGAGCGTGGGTAGTTGAGGCTACAGTGAGCTCTGACTGTGCCACTACACTGCAGCCTGGGCAACATAGTAAAACCCCATCTCTACAAAAAAAATTAAAATTAAAAATATTAGCCAGGTGTGTTGGCATGTACCTGTAGTCCTAGTTAACTTGAGAGGCTAAAATGGGAGGATTGCTTGAGCCCAGGAGTTTGAGGCTGCAGTGAGCCATGATCGCATCATTGCACTTCAGCCTGGGAGACAGAGGAAGACTCTGACCAAAATAAAATAAATTTTAAAAATGACCTTTGACTTGGGGGTTAAAAAAATGATACCTGTATTGTCGATATGGAAAGATCACTAAGACATAACATTAAGTGATAAAGATGGAACAGAATATATATATCTATCTCTTTGGTATTTTTAAAAGATACATATGTAGTGGTACATGCACAAAAAATGTCATTATAAGAAGCCATTTTTACTAGCTACTTTTGTGCAGAATGACCAGGTGTTAAAGAAGACAAAGGTTTAACATTTTTCATTTTATATCTTTCTGTATTACTTTAATATAACAAATAGCAATTGTGATATTGTTTGAATTCTTATTATGTATATATTTCTATTTCTGAAATGTCAACAGGAGTTAACTAGTGAATCAAATTTGGTTTGCTACTTTATGTTGCTCTGTATTTTTCAAATTATTTTTTGTAAAAGCCTACTCTAAGGTATTGTTTTTCAAACTGCAGCTTATGACCCATTAGTGAATCATGAAATCTGTCTACTGAGTTGCAACCAGCACTTCCCCCACCATATTCCCGGCAAGTGAAATAACCTGAACTGGACTAAAATAGAAAATAATTGAAAACACCAGTGCACATCATAGATTATGAGCAAGAAAGAGCCAGACCAAGAACAGGCAAGCTGACTCAAAGTTTGAAAACCTTTGCTCTAAGATATTATGTTAGTAGTACTTTGAATAGGGTGCTTAGGGAAATATATTAATTATGTTATAATTAATATTTCAAAACCAAGAATCATTTTATGTCAAATTGAGTTTTTATATGCCAATTCTTAGTATGATCAATTTCCAAAAAATGCTATTAATTGAAATGATAATGGAGAAAATATATAATTTCCGAAAATTCAGAGACAAAACGAAAAGGACAGCTATACAACATACACTGACTTGAATGAAATCGAAAAAAATCAAACTGCCAGGCACAGTGGTTCACACATCTAGTTCTAGCACCTTATGAGGCCAAAGCAGGAGGACAACTTGAGCCCAGGTGTTAAGGACCAGCCTCGGCAACACAGGGAAACCTTGTCTCTACAAAAAATTTTAAAATTAGCCAGGTATGGTGGCATGCACCTGTAGTCCCAGCAACTCGGGAGGCTGAAGTGGGAGGAT
This sequence comes from Rhinopithecus bieti, assembly GCF_001698545.2. Lineage (NCBI taxonomy): Eukaryota > Metazoa > Chordata > Mammalia > Primates > Cercopithecidae > Rhinopithecus > Rhinopithecus bieti. The sequence goes on along the minus strand of NW_016809526.1, from coordinate 2,347,737 downwards.
TGCTTGAACCCAGGAGTTCAAGGATGCAGTGAGCTATGATCATACCACTGCACTCTAGCCTCAGTGACAGACCAAGACCCTGTTTCTAAAAAATAAAAATTAAAAATGAACCTATATACCTATATTTAGAATAGCACCATATTATAAATTATACACATTCATGTCTTTGGAATGGATAAGACTGAAATTAAAGTTAGAGTGTTTACCTATGAAGAGGTCACCAAAATAATAAATTTTTAAAATGCTAGGCTATCTGAAAATTCCAGAATATTGACAGAAGACCACATAGTTCAAATATACATTCAGCGATAATCAGGGCATGCATTTTAAGTTATTGTTTTTGGTGTCAAAGGATGTGTTTGTTCTGATTACAAACACCATCTATTGCCCAGTCTCCTGTTTGGTCAAGACAGATAACTCCAAAATGACTAGCCAGGATTGGGAACATAGTTCAGTCAATAATTAAGTGAAATTAAAGGACTAGGGGAGTATGAAATCAAAAGACTTTGTTTTCATTAACATGGCAACCAAACCGTGTACTGTGTATTATGCAGTCAGAGCAGCCCTGGGAAGCCCTATCTTTTTTTAATTTCATGAACCCCAATGTCATGTATCTTTACTACTTACATTACCTTTTTCTCCCTTTTATCCAACTCTCCACCCCTCCTCCCCACCAACCCTTGTCTGCTTTTATTTCCTTTGTTCCTTTCCATTCATTAAATCCATTACTCTTAATGATGTCTCACGCTTCCAAATCCCTATGGGGATTATCTATACCACTCATTTGGAAGTCAGCAAATGATCTCTTGTATTATTTATCTTTTTTAAACATATCCTATTTTTACATACACTTATATTAACTATCTGGTAAAGTGTAAAGTCATTCCATGTTATGAATGCAGTCAATATCAACAAATATTTTTAGTTATCTTTTTAAGTTCTCATATAACCCAGAAGTCAAAAGTTGTTCAGGGCATGTGTTCATTAACTAAATAGATTCAGGTAATCTACACGTGCCCCAGGAGTGTGGGATCATAGGCCAAGGCTAATTCTGGAAGCAATGAGAGGGAGATGAAGGGAGGGAGAATAGGACCTGGCATGGGCAATGGCAATAAAGACAGAAAGGAGGGGTTAGATAAAAACAGGGTAAGAAAAACTGAATAGGATTTAGTAATTGATAGACTGAGGGAAAATGACCCAGGATGGTACAAGCAACCAAAAAGATGGTGGTACAATTAGAGATAAGTAAAAGCATTACAGGTTTAAGGTGTGAAGAAATGTAGGTTTTTTTTCTTTCTTTCTTTTCTTTTTTTTTTTTTGGAGATGGAGTTTCACTCTTGTCACCCAGGCTGGAGGAACGGTGCAATCTCAGCTCACCGCAGCCTCCGCCTATCAGGTTCAAGCAATTCTCCTGCCTCAGCCTCCCCAATAGCTGGGATTACAGGCATGCACCACCACACCTGGCTAATTTTGTATTTTTAGTAGAGATGGGATTTCTCCATGTTGGTCAGGCTGGTCTCAAACTCCTAACCTCAGGTGATCAGCCTCCCTTGCCCTCCGAAAGTGCTGGGATTACAGGCGTGGGCCACTGCACCTAGCCAGAAATGTAGATTTTAGTATCAGATGTGATGAACTCAAGACGTTCATGGGGCATATAGTTAGTGATCCTGTTACCTTGATCTGAAGCTCAGGCGAGAGTGCTCAACTGCAGGTAAAGAACTTAGGAGTCATTAGCATAGAGAAGACATTGCCCAGAAGCATTGTAAGGGAGCAAATGGGAAGGGCATTTAGTAGAGAGCTCTTTTGGAAAATAAGAACATTAAAGGGTCTGAAAAAAGAGACATTTAAGGCATAGGATTACACAGACTCGGAAGGTATGTTCACAGAAGCGAAGCCTCCTTCTCTCAGGAGAGGATATTGTTATGAAAACCAAGAAAGATTACCTTCCTCCCAGAAGCGGAAACAGATAACAATTTCGGGTATTAAGAGAAATATCTCAGCAAACTAACACAGGAACAAAAAACCAAACGCCACATGTTCCCACTCATAAGTGGGAGTTGAACAATGAGAACATATGGCCACAGGGAGGGGAACATCACACACCGGGGCCTGTTGTGGGGAGGGAGGAGGGATAGCATTAGGAGAAATACCAAATGTAGATGACAGGTTAAGGGGTGCAGCAAACCACCATGGCACACGTATACCTATGTAACAAACCTGCACATTGTGCACATGTATCCCAGAACTTAAAGTATAATAAAAGAATAAAAAATAACAATAATAAAAAAGAATGTGGACCTTAACCTGTTTTCTTTTTTTGTTTGTTTTTGAGATGGAGTCTTGCTGTGTCGCCCAGGCTGGAGTGCAATGGCTTGATCTCTGCTCACTGCAACCTCTGCCTCCTGGGTTCATGTGATTCTTCTGTGTCAGCCTCCCAAGTAGCTGGGATTACAGGTGCCGGCCACCACACCTAGCTAATTTTTGTATTTTTAGGAGAGACGGGGTTTCACCATGTTGGCCAGGCTGCTCTCAAACTCCTGCCCTCGGGTGATCCGCCCACCTCAGCCTCTCAAAGTGTTAGGCTTACAGGCGTGAGCTACCGTGCGTGCCCAGCCAACCTGTTGTTTACAACAATGTCAACAGCATGCTGGGTAACACTGTGATAGACTCTTCCAGTTTTGCCTGAGTAACATTGTGGGACACTCTTTTTTGAAATTTTTGAATAGTACCCATACCCTTGATGTCTACAGTATCACCTTTCTTGGAGCTTCACATGTACGTGGCCGAAGGAATAACTCCACGTTTTCTAAAAGACTATATTTTTAAAGAAAATACAGCGGTGCCACTCCTCTTTCCCTTTGTGTTTGTCATTTTGGCAAAGTGGAAGATGGCAGTTCTGGACAGAAGACATTATTTTTAAATCTCTCTTTAACAGTCAAAAAAAAAAAAAAAAAAAAATGAGAAGGCGGCCAGGTGTGGTGGCTCACGCCTGTAATCCTAGCACTTTGGGAGGCTGAGGCGGGCAGATCACCTGAGGTCAGGAGTTTGAGACTAGCCTGGCCAAACGATGACAATCTTTTAGTAGAGACAACGGTGAAACCCCATCTCTACTAAAACTACAAAAAATAGCCAGGCGTAGTCGCACATGCCTGTAATCTCAGCTACCTGGGAGGCTGAGGCAAGAGAATCACTGAAACCCAGGAGGCAAAGGCTGCAGTAAGCCAAGATCGCGCCACTGCACTCCAGCCTGGGTGACCGAGGGAGACTCTGTCTCAAAAACAAAACAAAACAAAACTGAGAAGGCTGAAAGGCTAAGTACACAGCCAAAAAATGGCAAAACAGGCATTAAAACACATCTTTGGATACCTTGGTTCTAGATCGTATCATCTATCTGTATATGCACACAAACATATAATATTTTCGCTAAAAAATGGGAACACACTAACCACATAGTTTTGTAACCAGCCCTTTTTCACTTAACATATTGTAAACAATGTTTCTGTCAACAAATACCTATCTACAATAGCAGTTTTAACAGCTGCATAGTACTCCACTGCCTGGGTATGAAATTGCTTTAAATAGTAGGTTTGGGCCAGGCTTGTAATCCCAGTACTTTGGGAAGCCGAGGTGGGTGGATCACCTGAGGTCAGGAGTTTGAGAGCAGCCTGGCCAACATGGTGAAACCCTATGTCTATTAAAAACACAAAAATTAGCTGGGCGTGGTGGCAGGCGCCTGTAGTCCCAGCTACTTGGGAGGCCGAGGCAGGTGAATCTTTTGAACCCGGGAGGCAGAGGTTGCAGTGAGCAGAGATCACGCCACTGCACTCCAGCCTGGGCGACAGAGTGAGACTCCATCTCAAAAATAAATAAATAGTATGTTTATGTTACTCTAATATTATAGTATTTTTTTAATATTATAAACAATGCTATAATAGTTTGTACATCTGCATGATTAACTCCTTAAGATAAAAATACCCAAAAGAGGAAAGCGCTCTTTTCAGGCTTTTGGTACTGATTCCGTTTCTAGCTACGTTTCAAGTGTTCAAAAGCCCTTGTGACTAGTGACTACCACACTGGACAGCACAGATACTTTCCTCATTGCGAAGAGTTCTATTCAACAGTGCTGGTCTACACTGGGCCAGACCATGCAGATCATTGCTGAATCTTAGGGCATGGCCTCCCACTTCGGCCTGACATTGGAGCCCCTCTCTATCCTCCTACTTTTGAAGGCCACTCTCCACAGTGATTTCTGCTAACCCTGCAGCTGTAGCACATAGGATGTGCACTGGAGAGCTGGTTCTCTCCTCCTGTAGCTCCACCCAGGCTAGGAGAATAGAGATTTTTACCTACAGAGATTGTACCGGCAGACACCATTGTTCCTACTCCTGTTTCCAGCCCCAGCTCCCAGTCTGCATACGTTACTAGGTTTATATGGAAGGGCAGGCTCTCTGATCAACCTCTGAGCAAGTTTCCCTCAAGTCTGCTGGCTAACAATGGGCAGGCTGATGTGTATCCTCCCTCTACTCTTACTTTACCGTTTGGTACCAAAGCTCTTCAACATGACACTGTGAGTGAAAACTGTTTTTAATTTTGCAAGGGTGATATAAATTCTTCTGCATTCTACCATTTGGGTGTTTCAACAAAAAACTGGTAAGAAGGTGAAAGATGACTCACCACCTTGGACTAAGAAGTAAAAGCTTTTAAAGCTTATAGGCATTTCAAATGGTTTTAAATAACAACTTGATATCTCAACTGGCTCTCTTGACTTTTCTATTTGAAATCTGCTTAAGAAATAAGCACCTAGAAAAAGTTTGCCTAACCGAATCCAGCAGCACATCAAAAAGTTTATCCACCACGATCAAGTCAGCTTCATTCCTGGGATGCAAGGCTGGTTCAACATACACAAATCAATAAACATAATCCATCACATAAACAGAACCAATGACAAAACCACATGATTATCTCAGTAGATGCAGAAAAGGCCTTCAACAAAATTTAACAGCTCTTCATGCTAAAAACTCTCAATAAACTAGGTATTGATGGTATCTCAAAATAATAAGAGCTATTTATGACAAACCCACAGTCAATACCATTCTGAATGGGCAAAAACTGGAAAGATTCCCTTTGAAAACCGGCATAAGGCAAGTACGCCCTCTCTCACCACTCCTATTCAGAGCATGATATATAGACCAATGAAATAGAACAGAGGCCTCAGAAATAACACCTGTCGAGGGGTGCAGGGCTGGGGAAGGGATGGCATTAGGAGAAATACCTAATGTAGATGACGAGTTGATGGGTGCAGCAAACCACCGTGGCACGTGTATACCTATGTAACAAACCTGCACATTCTGCACATGCACCCCAGAACTTAAATTAAAAAAAAAAAAGAAAAAGAAAAGGTTTGCCTTAGTTAAGGGTCACAATGTAATAAGCAAGAAATAGCAGACTGTTACAAATTTATTATGTAAACAGCAAATAGACTTTATACAGGATGTTTAGTCATGTAAATGCAATTTCCTTGAGGTAGAAAGGAAAAATGTATTTTCCAATTACGTCTGCAAGATAATAAATAACAACCCACATGCAATTACAGAATGAACAAAGAATAAAAAAGAAATTCTAATCTAATTCTAATTCACAATCATGCTAGAAACCCCACTTTAAGAGGCTGCAGTATTCTTGAAATGTTTACACACCATCAAAATATATATACAAGAGTGGAATCTAACCTAATAAAATTAAAACTTTTTATGCACAAATCATCTATGTGTGATACATCTGAATATCACTATGTATTATTGTCCCAAGCTAATAAATAGGTTTGACTTTAGAAATTTATCATCACAAAAAAGATTATAGTATCAATTATAATTTCATACTCCAACTCTCTCTTTTCAGTCAACAAAATATACACAGAGTTGAAAATATGATATATAACTGGTAGATCGGCCGGGCGCGGTGGCTCAAGCCTGTAATCCCAGCACTTTGGGGGGCCGAGACGGGCGGATCACGAGGTCAGGAGATCGAGACCATCCTGGCTAACACGGTGAAACCCCGTCTCTACTAAAATACAAAAAACTAGCCGGGCGAGGTGGCGGGCGCCTGTAGTCCCAGCTACTCCGGAGGCTGAGGCAGGAGAATGGCGTAAACCCGGGAGGCGGAGCTTGCAGTGAGCTGAGATCCGGCCACTGCACTCCAGCCCGGGCGACAGAGCAAGACTCCGTCTCAAAAAAAAAAAAATAATTGGTAGATCACATATAACAATGCAAAGTACTAAACACCATTTAAGAAGAAAGAAGGCTTATGACTAGAAAAAGTAAAAGCAATAGAAAAGCAATCATTTATAAAAAACTAATCTTGAAGCCAACTCAACCAAACACAGGTTTGTTATATGAGCCTTCACTTCATGCTTTGTCGAAGAGTCAAGACTCATGTAAGAGAAGATCTGTTCTGGCTCTTCAGCAACTCATTGGGGAGTCATTTGTTTTTGTGGGAGAGGCTCTGAAACCATTATGTTCTATCACTGCCAGAATTGGCTGACTTGTCTAAAGGATCAGGAGCCAAACACATAGAAACAACTATGAAAGAACCTGGGATCATCAGTCAAAAGACATACCAAGCCTAAATGGAAATATACTAATACCCCTTGTCTCAGTCTGTTTGGGCTGCTATAGCAAATTACCATAGAAGGGTTGGCTTATAAACAAAAGTAATTTATTTCTCACATTTCTGTAAATCAGGAAGTCCAAGATCAAGACACCAGGAGATTTTCTGTCTGGTGAGAGCCACTTCCTCAGAGACCACCATCTTCTCACTGTAACCTCACATGGTGGAAGGGGTAAGGGGTCTTTCTGTGCTCCTGTTGGGCACCAATCTCATTCATGAGCGTGGAGCTGCAGTGACTTAATCATCTCCCAAAGGCTTCACCTCCTAATATCAACACCTTGAAGGCTAAGATATCAACATATGAATTTTGGAGGGACACAAACATTCAGACCATATCTCCCCTCCCATGGAAGACACAAGGGGAATCTAATCTACAAGGCTACACACTTCATTTCTGCATTAGATTCATGTATTGCATGTAAAAAACAACAAAAGGGGCAGAGGGGTTAGCTACAACTGATCTAATCTTATATTGTCTATAATAAGAGCTTACTGTCGTTTATGAACATTAGAGACATCCATTAAAAACTATAAAGTTCTCAAAATCAAGAAAAGCAATGTAATAAATGAGTTATTTTACAGAGTAAAAAAAATTCAAGTACATGAAAAAGCCAAAATCCTCCACTAATAAAACCTAATGAAAATAGGAATGATACCTACAATAGGTTTCTTAGGAATATATTGTGATATAAAATATTAATGTCTACATATTTCTATGTTAAGAATGGCTAGACACTGAATGTCAGCTATTTTCTGTAGAGAGGGGTTAACAAAGTAATAAATTGTGCTTATTTATTAATTATACCTTCAACATTTAAAGCTAATTACTTTCTTAAAGAAGAGCTTGCCTTGACAATACCCTTGGTAAATGAAGACATTATTTGGATTTCAAAAGAGTATTTGAATTATGCAAGTCTTACATTTTATACCAGGATCAACAAATGTACTCTTACATACAACAGCTTTAAAAGAAGTAAACAAATTTCCTTATCAATTAAAACCAGGAATGTCCTAGTGCTTTATTCAAACCTTAAGAAATATTTTGTGTAGCAAAAGAAAATAAAATCACTGGAAGACAACAATATGACCCTTGTAAGTAAAAGGAAAATATCAGGTCTGCCTTGATGGAGAATTTATATATGAACTAAATATACATAGCATGAATATTAAATAGATTACAATGGGCTGGGCACAGTGGCTCACACCTGTAATCCCAGCACTTTGGGAGGCCGAGGCGAGCGAATCACCTGAGGTCAGGAGTTTGAGACCCCCTGGCCAACATGGCAAACCCTGTCTCTACTAAAAATACAAAAATTAGCTGGGCGTGGTGGCGGGCACCTGTAGTCCCAGCTACTTGGGAGGCTGAGGCAGGAGAATTGCATGAACCCAGGTGGGGGGGCCGAGGTCACAGTGAGCCGAGATCACACCACTGCACTCCAGCCTAGGTGACAGAGTGAGACTCCCTCCCAAAAAAAAAAAAAAGATTGGCTACTTTTTTTTTTTTTTTTTACTGCAGTGACACAAATTTACAATGCTCTAGGACAGTGTCTCCCCAAATGATGTTATGTAGGCTATTAACACACATGCTATTCCTCCCGTAAAAAAAGTCCTCAGTTCAAATAAGTTTGGGAAATGCTGACTCAAACAGGTTTCTTGACTGAGTAATACAGCACTTAACAGGCTAAGGTGTTATGGACCTCCAAGAACAGGTAAGCAACCTTTGCTAAATATATTTGACTATAGAATCATCTCATCTCTTCCAAAGCAGAGCTGCTTCTCCCATTTCCAGGTGCTAATACTCTATGGAACATAATTTGGGAAAGAAACACTACCCTCAAGATAGTCTATATGTTCTGCGTTGGATAGAAACATCAGTTTACTAGATAAAGATACTGAATCAGCACTAAATAATGGTTGATCTTTAGAAATAGCAGACCTCTGTGGAACTATAATACTAGTTGCTATGGACAATTTCTATTCTAGCAGATTTTACAAAAGAAGACTGGGCCTTTGCCTTATTCTCATTCTCATTCCCCATCCCACTTCACTCTTGTCTTTGGGGTTCTTGCTGCGCAGGTTTCCTTGCTAAGGCAGAGGAAGCAGAGATGCTGAAATGAAAACAGATCTAGGGAAGCCAGCAGGAGGGTGGGGAAGCAGGATAAACAGGATGTTTATCCACAGTGGCTAGAAAGCATGTCATTAAAGGAGTAGGTTAGCTAAAGGGGTCAAAAATTAATGCCAATAGAACAGACAGAATAGTTTCAGGTCAGAGAGGCATGTGTGAAACTAACAACAGTAAGAAGTTAAGTAGATTCGGAATAAGATGGCAGGGAAAGTGTAAACAGTTTGAGACATACTGTTCATCACAGTTAAAAAGCAACATACAGCTGGGCGTGGTGGCTCACACCTGTAATCCCACTACTTTGGGAGGCCGAGGTGGGCAGATCACGAGGTCAGGAGATCGAGACCATCCCAGTCAACATGGTGAAACTTTGTCTCTACTAAAAATACAAAAATTAGCTGGGCGTGGTGGCGCGTGCCTGTAATCCCAGCTACTCGGGAGGCTGACACAGGAGAATGGCTTGAACCAGGGACTTGGAGGTTGCAGTGAGCCAAGATCATGCCACTGCATTCCAGCCTGGTGACAGAGTGAGATCCCATCTCAAAAAACAAACAAACAAACAAACAAAAGCAACATACTAGGCACAATAAAATACCCTGCATGCGACTGCCTTGTGGTGATTTATCCTAGGGTTCTTTGTAACTAGCAAAACTCCTAGCTGGGTATGATGCTGCACGCCTGTGGAGGCCAAGGCAGGAGAATGGCGTGAACAAGGGAGGCAGAGCTTGCAGTCAGCTGAGATCGCGCTACCTTACTGCAGCCCAGGTGACAGAGCGAGACTCCGTCTCAAAAAAAATAATAATATAGCCGGGCGAGGTGGCGGGCGCCTGTAGTCCCAGCTACTCGGGAGGCTGAGGCAGGAGAATGACGTAAACCCAGGAGGCGGAGCTTGCAGTGAGCTGAGATCCGGCCACTGCACTCCAGCCCGGGCGACAGAGCGAGACTCCGTCTCAAAAAAAAAATAATAATAATAATAATAATAATAATAAAATAAATTAGCCAGGTGTGGCGGCATATGCCTGTAGTCCCAGCTGCTGGGGAGGCTGAGGCAGAAGAATGGCGTGAACCTGGGAAGGCAGAGCTTGCAGTGAGCCAAGATCACGCCACTGCACTTCAGCCTGGGTGACAGAGCAAGACTCCGTCTCAAAAATAAATAAATAAATAAATTCATTCATTCATTCATTCCTGGGCTCAAGTGATCCTCTTGTCTTAGCCTCCTGAGTAGCTAGGACTACTACCATATCCAGCTAATTTTTTCATTTCTTGTAGAGATGGGGTCTAGCTATGTAGCCCGGGCTGACTTCTATATATTTTCACCAAACATAACGTTTTGTAATTTTTCTAAGCACGAAACAATAATATTGAAATAAAATTCCCTTTGGTTTTAAATTTTTTACTTTGGTAATGTTTTACTAAGAAAAGAATTATAGGCTGGGCACTCAGGCCTGTAATCCTAGCATTTGGGTGGTTGAGGCAGGAGGATTGCTTGAGGCTAGGAGTTCAAGACCATCCTGGGCAACATGGCAAGACCCCATCTCTACAAAAAATTTAAAAATGTTTTAAACTTAAAAAAATTTGTTTTAAAGAAAACCTTACTGAGTATTCCTTCTTTTTATTGAGGTAAAATTGACATAGCATAAACATCACCATTTTAAAGTATGGAATTCAGTGACTTCCAGTATATTCCCAATGTTGTGTAACAATCACAATTATACAATTCCAGAACATTTTTATCACCCCCAAAAAGAAATTGCATATGCATTAAGCAACAACTCCCCATTCTCCCTTCATCCCAGCCCCTGGCAACCAATAATCTGCTATGTCTATGGATTTGCTTATTCTGGACATTTCATGTAAATGAAACTATACAATATATAGCTTTTGGTGTGTGGGTTCTTTCACTTCACATAATGTTCCCGAGGTTCATCCATGTGTGGCAAGTATCAGTACTTCACTCCTTTATATGGCTGAATAATATTCCCTTATATGGATATAGCACATTTTGTTTATCCATTCATCAGCTGATAGATATGACAGTTATTTCTAATTTTTTGTTATTGTGAATAATGCTGCTATAAATATTCACATACAAGTTTTTGTTTCAACATCTGTTTTCAGTTCTCTTGGGTATACAACACCTAGAAGTGGAATACTGGGGACCGTGCCGGGGGTGGTGGAGAATGAACAGACACAAGAGACAAAGACAAACAGAGAACATGGCGGCCGCCCCTAGAGCCTCCGCCTCACTTTATTTATACTCCATAAATCCCACGTCAGCAAAATAACACAATGCAAAACAAACTTTCTGCACCCAGATGTAACCTTCTGCTTAGTTCCTTGTCTCTAAGCTCTTTCTTATTTGTCTGCCTTCTTGGCACCTACTAGAGTTCATTAAAAGTTCAACTAGAGATACTGTCCTTGACTACTGGAGTTCATTGAAAGTGCAACTAGCTAGAGATACTGTCCTTGAGCCTTATCTCTTCTTAGCATATTATTTTCAATGGCCCCTGCAGTGGAACTGCTGGGTTATATGGTAACTTTTTGAGGAACCACCAAAATGTTTTCCACAGTGGCTGTACCATTTTACACTCCCAACAGCAACGGATGAGGGGTCCAGTTTCTCTATATCCTCATCAATAGTTGTTATTTCCCTTTTGCTATTATTATTATCATTCTAATGGGTGTGAAGTAGTATCTTGTGGCTTTGATTTGCATTTCTTTCCCTAATAATTAATGATGTTGAGCATCTTTTCATGTGCTTAAAGGTGATTCATGTATCTTCTGTGGAAAAATGTCTTTTCTTTCTTTTTTTTTTTTTTAATTTTTGAGATGGAGTCTTACTCTGTCGCCCAGGCTGGAGCGCAGTGGCACAATCTTAGCTCACTGCAACCTCCACCTCCCAGGTGCAAGCAATTCCCCTGCCTCAGCCTCCCAAGTAGCTGGGATTACAGGCGTGTGCCACCACGCCCGGTTCATTTTTGTATTTTTAGTAGAAACGGGGTTTCACCATGTTGTCCAGGCTGGTCTTGAACTCCTGACCTCTGGTGGTCTGCCTGCCTCGGCCTCCCAAAGTGCTGGGATTGCAGGCGTGAGCCACCGCGCCCAGCTGAAAAACTGTCTTTTCAAGTCCCTTGCCCAGTTTTTAATGGGGTTTCTTTTTTGTGAATATTCATTTTTAAATCTAGTAGACAATCACCTTTTCTTGAATTCTTCAAGTTTGTAGACTGCTTTTAGCCATATTTGGTAGAATGTTTAACATTTCCTCACCCTTCTCTGAATTTACATCTTATAATGCTCTCTAGGACACTGAGGACCAGCTCATGATACCTAACATATCCAAAAGTAGCTTAATCATTAAGTGAAAAAGACAACATTATGCTAATAGACTAATAGGGTCAAAAATAACTTGGTCATTTAAACTCAACCAATATTTTCTGAACACTCCTATATTCAAGGCGCTGTATGTGGTTTTGTTTAAATACTTAAGAATCAGAAAATGAGCCTTTAATGTCTTTACAATGGTACTAACTACTCTATCATTCATTTTGCGTATTCAGTTCTTAGGCGGAAACTTTTTTTTTGTGAGACTAGTCGCTCCGTTGCCCAGGCTGTAGTGCTGTGGGGCAATCTTGGCCCACTGCAATCTCTGCCTCCCAGCTTCAAGCAATTCTCCTGCCTCAGCCTCCCGAGTAGTTGAGATACAGGTGTGTGCCACCACACCTGGCTAATTTTTGTATTTTTAGTAGGGATGGGGTTTTGCCATGTTGGCCAGGCTGGTCTCAAACTCCTGACCTCACGTGATCCACCTGCCTCAGCCTCCCAAAGTGCTGGGATTACAGGCATGAGCCATCGCACCCTGCCATCTTTGGCAGAAACTTTTTGTAAATGATCATCAAAGTCTCTAAATCCCAAAACATCAAGCAGTTTGCATTTCAAAACATTTTTATAAGATTTAAGTAACAGATAGAAAACAATGGAATGTCCTTCTTTTATAAGAATAGTTTTAAATTATTTTCGAGTTGTAAATATTTTTATTTTAGCACCCTAAAATAGTATGGCACTACTTAATGACATTCTTCATGAACAAAAGCATACTACATTTACTAAGAAAGCATGCATTTTCTGTCTTGAAGGAAGTGTAATAATGCTAATTATGTTTTATATCCATGAGGCTCATTAAGAGAAATCACATAACTAATATTATAATTTATCTTCTGAGCTTAGGGTAGGTAGATTATTTTTAAAATAAGATAATTAATTTAAAGATATAACATATTTCTTTAATTCCATATCTAACATTTAACTTTAAAAAATGTTCCTTTAAAAATGAAGGATGCTCAAGTATGGAAAACATAAATATACAAACGCATATATAATTTTTATTAGAGTATTTAGCATGATATTACACTGTAGAATTAATAAGCACTCTTATATTAAAAAAAAAAAGCAAGCCACAAAACTCACACTTTCTATTTATTAAAAGTATTAATCACTGGACCACCTATGAGTTCAAATATTTTATCAAACCTTAATTGAAAAATCGTAACAAAAAAAAAAGAAAACCTAACGAATGACTTAGAAACAGTACATACTGTATGATTCCAGGTGATGCTGGTGCTGAGGACTCGGGAGCCACACTTTGAAAACCACTCTTAGATCATGGCAAAGAATCTTTCTACAGAAAGATTATAGAAGTATTAAAGAATCTTTCTACAGAAAGATTATAGAAGTATTAAAGAATCTTTCTACAGAAAGATTATAGAAGTATTAAAGAATCTTTCTAGAATATTCAAACATTATCTGAACATGCCTAGAACAGTCTCAGGCTTTGATAAATTCCTCAAGTTAAACATGAAACAGGGGCTCAGGTAATTTAATGAGGGATATATAGATATAGATATATAGAGAGTAAAGAGAGAAAGAGATCTATGTGTATCTCTACTCTCTATATATTGATCTCTGTATATCTATATATAGATAAATATATATATTGGTCCAGTGATCCAGTGGTCCAGTGATTGATACTTTTCATAAATAGAATGTTGCCGGGCGTGGTGGCTCACGCCTGCAATCCCAGCACTTTGGGAGGTCAAGGTGGACGGATCACGAGGTCATGGTTCAAGATCACCCCGGCCAACATAGTGAAACCTCATCTCTACTAAAAATATAAAAATTAGCCGGGCATGGTGGCATGTGCCTGCAGTCCCAGCTACTCTGGAGACTGAGGCAGGAGAATCTCCTGAACCTGGGAAGCAGAGGTTGTGGTGAGCCGAGATCAAGCCACTGCACTTCAGCCTGGGCAACAGAGCGAGACTCTATCTCAAAAATAAATAAATAAATAAATAAATAAATAAATAAATAAATAAATGAATAAATAGAATGTATGAGTTTTGTGACCTGCTTTATTTTTTTATACTGGAGTGCTTATATGATATATACCTATAAATCACATATATAGACACATATGTATACATCCCTTATGAATGACATATTTGGGCCCCTGTATATACATTGATATAGTTTGATATATATGCCTCAAAATAGCACTTTAAATCTTTTTATGGAATAAAGCAGACAATCAGTCAATCAATGAGCCCTTAGAGCTGTGAACATATTTTACATTTCAACTGACATGTAGTATATACATTTATACTAACACTCTAGAAATCTCATGAGGTGGAGAAATAAATTCTCCATGTTTCAAAGGTCTCTAACTCCATTATGACTCATCTTTTCAAGACTGTCTCATTTTCTTTATTTCCCTCATTAAACACATTTTAAATGGTACCCATGAAAAGTCAAAAAGGAAAATTCCTGGGTACTACAGTTGTATTAAGAGGTGAGGCCTTTCAGGGGTGATTTAAGTTCGGAGGGTCGCATCCTCATGAATGAGATTAGTGCCTTTGTGTTTTTGTTTTGGTTTGTTTTGTTTTGAGATGGAGTTTTGCTCTTGTTGCCCAGGCTAGAGTGCAAGGGCGTGATCTTAGCTCATCGCAACCTCTGTCTCCCAGGTTCAAGCAATTCTCCTGCCTCAGCCTCCCAAATAGCTAGGATTACAGGCATGCACCACCATGCCAGGCTAATTTTGCATTTTTAGTAGAGATGGGGTTTCTCCATTTTGGTTAGGCTGGTCTCGAACTCCTGACCTCAGGTGATCCGTCCGCCTCAGCCTCCCAAAGTGCCGGGATTACAGAGGATTAGTGCCTTTGTAAAGGAGGCCTAAAGGAGCCTGTTTGTCCCTTCCGCCACATGAGGCCACCATGAGAAGGCTCCATTTATGATGCAGAGAGCAAGCCCTCATCAGACACCCAATCTGCTGGCACCTTGATCTTGACCCCAAATTTCTGTTGCCTGTAAGTTACCCAGTCCAAAGTGTTTTGTTGGAACAGCCCAAATGGACTAAGACACCAAGTGCCAGGAACAAATGAAAGCCAAAAGAATGCAATGGGCTGATGTATGAAGCCCAGGAAGATACGAAATTGGGATATAGGCTCTAGAAGCTGGGGTTCTAAACTGTCGTTCAAAAACAGATGATGCTGCCTTAGATGTATATATTTGAGGTGTGGAATTAGCCTCCTACACAGTCCAGAGGCTTAGGAAGAGCTACCGTGTCAGTGAAGACAAGACTAGGAAAACACTATCAACTGGTCTGGCCTGGGGAGGCAATAAGGAAGCTTGTTGTATGTCCTGGGATTGTGTTGTGTACAGTGTGCAGAACAAAAGCAAACAGAAAAACCTTAAAATCACACACAGAGAGAAAAATGTACCTAGAAAGGCAAGACGATTACACTGATGGCTGACATCATATCAGCAATAACCAAAGCCAGAGAACCATGGAGAAATCTTCCAAGTCCAAAAAACAAAAAAAACCTTCTAATTCTATATCAAGCTAAGTTATATTTTCTAAAATGAGGGCAAAATAATGACATTTTCAGGCAACAAGTGAAAAAATTTGCCATTCACAGATAGTTGCTGAAAGAATCACTGAAAGATATACCTAAATAAGGAGTATATGCAAAAAAGCAAAATCATATACGTCAATTCAAATAAGCCCTGACTATAAAGGAACTAAAATATATAAAGTTGGGGTAGGGTGTGGAGCAGTTAAGTGAAAACAAGGTAGAACTGAAATAATGGAGAGAAACAGTAGGAGGGAAAGATCTGAGGTAAAGAGTTCTAAAGTCCTTGTACTACTCTGGCAGAAGCTGGGAGGACTCGAATATTTAAGTCAAATATGTATGTAAAAATGCAAGTATAACTACCAAATTAGAAAGAGTATAAGTCATTTTCAAATCATAGGTTCAGGGAGAAAAAAGAAGTAAGAAAAATTCAATTAATATTGCACAAGTCAGAAAACAAGTGGGGGAAAAGCATGAGAAAAAAAAAAACACACAAGAAGACAGCAGAAATAATTCTAGGCCAGGTGCAGTAGCCCATGCCTATAATCACAACACTTTGGGAGGCTGAGGTCGGAAGATCACTTGAGCCCAGGAGTTTGAGACTAGCCTGGGCAACACAGTGGGACCCTGTCTCTACAAAAAATTTTAAAAACAGCCAGGCATGGTGGCTTTTTTAATTTTTTTGTAGAGACAGGGTCCCACTGTGCCTATGCCTGCAGTCCCAGCTATGTGGGAAGCTGAGGTGAGGGTAGCACTTTAGCATGGGAGATGGAAGCTGCAGTAAGCCAGGATCTTACCACTGCACTCCAGCCTGGGTGACAGGGTGAGACTCCAACTCAAAAAATAAATAAATAAATCTAACCATATGAATAAATACATTCAGGTAAACAGATTAAACTCTCCCAATGTAAAAAAGATGCTTAAACTAGAAAAGACAATAAAGGTTAAAGGAAAATAAAAACACATTCCACAAAATCCTATTTCAATTAGAAAGCTGCTACTGTTTCTCTTAAAAAGCTGCAGTAGTAAGCAGTATGGTTTTCTTGTTTTGTTTTGTTTTGTTTTGAGACAGAGTCTCACTCTGTCCCACGGGCTGGGGTGCAGTGGCGCAATCTCGGTTCACTGCAACCTCTGCCTCCCAGGTTCAAGCGATTCTCCTGCCTCAGCCTCCTGAGTAGCTGGGATTACAGGCACGCGCCACTATGCCTGGCTAATTTTTGTATTTTTAGTAGAGATGGGGTTTCACCATGTTGGTCAGGCTGGCCTTGAACTCCTGAACTTGTGATCCACACCACTCGGCCTCCCAAAATGCTGGGATTACAGGCATGAGCCACTGTGCCCTGCCATGGCAGTAGGTTTAACAATCCAACTGATTGCCCCAAGTGTTCTGAAAACCCTGATTCATGAAGTTATGTAGCAGCAAAGAGAACCAGAATTCCCAGTGCTTTGAGACTTGTTCTTTACAGAATCAATGAACTTCTCTGCAATAGAAAATAATCTCATAATCCTCTCCTATTTCTCAAGAGAAGTTCTTGACAAGGCAGTGATTCAAAGCCCTGACTAGGTAAAGTGGGACTTTAGAGACCTTAGACAAGACTTCTTTCACGATCTTTGGCAGAGTCTTTGATGCCAATGTACAAGCAGTGATTCATAGCGGCTCATGGAGCTTCTTCCTTCACCAAAGCAGCAAAACCAGATGTGCTGCCAGGTACTCAATCAGTTTTGCTGGCAAGCCACTTTCCACTGTCTTATGTCTCAATGGTCTTCCCAGTTTCCAAAATGTGTTCACGAAACAATAATTCTTTGATGGCATCAGCATGCTCTCAAATGACAAAAAAGAGAAGCTAGCTTCACTAAGATACATCAGAATTACATTTGGGCCAGGCAAGGGTGGCTCATGCCTGTAATCCCGACGCTTTGGGATGCCAAGGCAGGCAGATTACCTGCGGTCAGGAGTTCGAGACCAGTCTGGCCAACATGGTGAAATCCCGTCTCTACTAAAAGTACAAAACTTAGCAGTGCATGGGGGTGCACACCTGTAGTCCCAGCTACTTGGGAGGCTAAGACAGGAGAATCGCTTGAACCCTGGAAGCGGAGGCTGTAGTGAGCTGAGATCATACCACTGTACTCCAGCCTGAACAACAGAGCAAGACTCAAAAAAAAAAAATTCATTTGGTTACATGCTATACACATCAAATGGCACAGCTGCCAATTCCTTTAAAACCTTGATTTTGGGCCAGGCGAGGTGGCCCAGCCACCTGTAATCCTAGCACTTTGGGAGGCCAAGGTGGGCGGATCACCTGAAGTCAGCAGCTCAAGACCATCCTGACCAACATGGTGAAACCCCGTATCTACTAAAAATACAAAAAAATTAGCCGGGCGTGGTAACAGGCACCTGTAATCCCAGCTACTCAGGAGGTTGAGGCAGGAGAATCGCTTGAACCCGGGAGGTGCAGGTTGCAGTGAGCCAAGATTGCACCACTGCACTCCAGCCTGGGGGACAGAGTGAGACTGTCTCAAAAAAATAAAAATAGAAATAAATTAATAAAACCTTGATTTGAGAGACTGCAAGGAAACAAAAAAGTCAATTCTAGGGGAGTAATACCATATGTTAGAGGTCTTCATTGTTCCCCTGCACCCAACCACAAACCATCCGGAGTTTGGAGGACTTCACCAAGGCCTCTCCAATCATATCATTTCTTTTGCTTGCAAGATTTTCTAAGATAAGGCTTTTGTGGGGGCGCAAATTCAAGTTGAGGTAAGGTCCCCAGCCTTTTCAAATTAAGCCACCTCCTTATCAGATAAAAGGATTCCCAACGCCCAATATTTTCTGACTAGGCACATATAAGGGTTTTCTTCAGCTCTGTTGACCTCTTGCTTCCATTAATAAGACCCTTGCCAGATAAGAAAAACATGACTTGTATTTCCTTGTACATTCATTCTTAAGAGTAAGATCAGGCCCAGTGTGGCGGCTCACACCTGTAATCCCAGCACTTTTGGAGGCCAAGGCGGGCGGATCACAAGTCAAGGGTTTGACATCAGCCTGACCAACATGGTGAAACCTCGTCTCTACAAAAACTACAAAAATTAGCCAGGCGTGGTGGTGCACACCTGTAATCCCAGCAACTCAGGAGGCCGAGGCAGGAGAATTATTTGAACCTGGGAGGTGGAGGTTGCAGTGAGCTGAGATCACGCCACTGCACTCCAGCCTGGGCAACAGAGTGAGACTCCACCTCAAAAAAAAAAACAAAAAAAGAGTAACAGCAAAGGGCATTATCCTACTTTTCTTCTCTTCTTATAATTTCTCTTATCTGTGTATGTGTAGGATTTTTTTAGATTTAAACTAGAACCTGAATAAATGCATCTGACATGGTAAATTTTAAATGATTCTTCTCAATGGGAAACTGTTTTATGCAGTCTTCACATATAGCAATAATTAAAACTGCACATAATCTAAATGGATATGCTAGCAATCCACAATACCCTATACTTGTGGGGTTTTTTAAATTTTATTTTTTTAAATATGGAACTCTTCACAAATTTGCATGTCATCTTTGCACAGGGGCCATGCTAATGTCTGTATAGTTCCAATTTTAGTGCTGCCAAAGTGAGCACCCTATACTTATTTAAAGTAAGAGATGGGAAACAAATTCCTAAGCAATTTTGACTTAAAAAAAAAATGTTTTAGTCGGGTACGGGGCTCATGCCTGTAATCCTAGCACTTTGGGAGGTCAAGGCAGGAGGATCACTTGAACACAGGAGTTTGAGACCAGCCTAGGTAATATAGTGAGATCTCATCTTTGTTTAAAAAAAAAAAGAAGTTCTAAATATTTAATTTTCAAATTAATAGGAAAATACATTTTAAAAATAGTTTATAAAAAAATATTGTCAACTTTCAGTTTACAGACCCCTCCTCAAAGTCCTAGAGTAAGATAAAGAATTCCTAGCCTAGGCAACATGAGGAGACCCAGTCCCTACAAAAATTAGCCAGGCATGGTGGCACGTGCCTGTAGTCCCAGCTAGTCAGGAGGGTGAGGTGGGAGGATCACCTGAGTCTGGGGAGGTTGCAGTGGCAGTGAGCCATGATCATTTCAATGCCCTACAGCTTGGGTAACAGAGTGAGATCCTATCTCAAAAAAAAAAAGGATTCCTGATCTTCTGTCTCTAATGTTATTATAAAATACACATTCGAAACAAACAACAGTGGCAACTATTAGACTTAACTATTGTGACAGAATGTCTTTTCTAAAGATGGTCACAACAGTATCTCTGTACCACATGCTCTTCCAAAACCTTGTCAACTCCCTCAGCGAGAGATAAAGTCTAATTCCCCTCCTCTGTCTGAGTGTACACTTGTAACCAATAGAATGTTGTGGAAATGACAATGCTCAGCTTTCAAGGCTTTGTCAAAAAAAAAAAAAAAGCAGATTTGTCGTTGTTCACTTTAACACTTGAGGCCGCCAGGTTATACACAAGCAAGGCCACATAAAGGCAGTCTAGTCAACAGTCCTAGTCTAGGTACCAGACACGTTGGTGAACAAGTCATCAAACTATTTTGGTCCCCAGGAGTCAAGTGTGTCCATCTCAACTTTCCAGTCTTCCCAACTGAGATCCCAGGCACCACAGGGCTGAGAAAAACCTCTCCCCACTGTGCCCTTTCAGGGGCACAACTTGCAGAATCGATGTGCATAATATAAAGAGTGTTTCACGCCACTAAGCTTTGGAATGAGTGCTAAACAGCAGTATTAACAATAATAAATATATTAGGGGAAAAAAAATTAACCCTGTCTCTAAATTGGATATTTTTTAGTCTAAACAATGCTAGGCTCCTGACCTACAAAACACCAACAAAGTTAAATGCAATAAAATTACATATGGATTTTCTCTTGTGTCCACCACCAAAAGTTCTAAATAAAACAAACTTACACTAATTACTCCTGATTTTCACAAATGACAATTAAAGGCCTTTTTATACTTCAGCTCTTAAATAAGTCTCACAGAAATTGTGTGAACAAAGCCATGCCCACAGGCTCAAATGCTAGCTAGCTAAATTGTTAATATAAATTGTGATGTTTCTTCCCTTGCTATTAGAATATTCTCTTTCCGTTATCTAGAAAAAAATCATTAACAAAATCCAATAACACTGAATATGTCTTTTATATGTGGTTTACAATTAATAGTAATCATTTACTGCACAAGCTAAGACTGGAAGACATACCAACATCCATTAAAAAAAAAAAAAAAAAAAAACAAGTTAAAAAAAAAGAAAGTAAAAAAAAAAAAAAACTAGTTTAAAAGAAAGTAATTTTAAAACTAGCCATTATAAATGCAACAAAGTACATAAAATTTTATCAAATTGCAATCCCTGACTCAAGGCAATAGAAACTAGATCCAAAATAACCTCTCTAGCTTTACTATTCAGAAAGATCCCTTCTATCTCTTCAATATCTGGAAAGAAAAACAGAGAAAGAAAAAATACAAGGCCAGGCGTGGTGGCTCACGCCTTTAATCCCAGCACTTTGGGAGGATGAAGTGGGTGGATCACCTGAGGTCAGGAGTTCAAGACCAGTCTGATCAACACGGAGAAACCCCATCTCTACTAAAAATATAAAAATTAGCCAGGCGTGGTGGCGCATGCCTGTAATCCCAGCTACTTGGGAAGGCTGAGGCAGGAGAATCACTTGAACCTGGGAGACGGAGGTTGCAGTGAGCTGAGATCGCACCATTGCACTACAGTCTGGGCAACAAGAGTGAAACTCCGTCTTAAAAAAAAAAAAAACAACATATCAACCAAACAACTACATAATGTGGTAAGAGAGTATGACTGACCACAATGCCCTGCTCATCCTTAGGGACATCAAGGTGAGCTGTCCAATCTTCCTCCCCAAATTGTACTGTATAGTCCTGGGTCTACGTAGAAAGGTTCTGGAGCAGAAGAGTGACACAACTGTATCTAAAATTTGAGATCAGTCCAGTGGCTTTGTTTAGGATAGGCTGGCAGAGAGGCAAGGAGAACAGAACAGTAAAGCTTAGGCACAACAAGATAATAAAGGAACACTAAAAGTAAAAATGAAAAAGCTAAAGTTGAAAAGCTTTTTTTTTTTGAGACGGAGTCTCACTCTGTAGTCCAGGCTGGAGTGCAGTGGCCAGATCTTGGCTCACTGCAAGCTCCGCCTCCCGGGTTAACGCCATTCTCCTGCCTCAGCCTCCCGAGTAGCTGGGACTACAGGCGCCCGCCACCTCGCCCGGCTAGTTTTTTTGTATTTTTTAGTAGAGACAGGGTTTCACCGGGTTAGCCAGGATGGTCTCGATCTCCTGACCTCGTGATCCGCCCGTCTCGGCCTCCCAAAGTGCTGGGATTACAGGCGTGAGCCACCACGCCTGGCCTGAAAAGCTTTTTGAAAGAAAAAACATAGAAGACTTGGCAATCAAGTAGGGTGAATCTTCACATATTACATAAAAGATCTCTTCTAAATTTATTAGATAGCTAGATAAGATCTTTTGTTTTATTGTTTCTGTGCTGGAATTAAGTATGTCTAAAACTACAGTGCAATATTAGAAGTATTAATATATGAACACCTAGGTGGAAAATGAAATATAAAAAATTACTCAGAATTCTCAATTATACAGATATAGGAAGGGTACCAGTTATTGGAGTCTTTCAAAATGGCACTATGAATACAGAAATGAATACAGCCAAGTGAGCAAAATCAAAGTGTCTCCAACTGATACGTACTATGTGAGTTCCAATAGCACAGAATTATTATTGTATGCATTTTTCACTATTATATCTCCAGCATCTGGAATTTGCTGAATGAGCAAATAATTGAAGTACACTAAATCTAACCTCCATAAAATATAATGTATGTTAGTTTCAAAGGATATCTTATGGCTCTGTAGCTTTCAAAAACCACAGCAACAAAGGATAGAGAACGGTAGCCAAACTAGAATATGGAATAAATCATGCTTTTGGATGTTAAAAAATCTCAAAAGACTGAGGTAATAGAAATTAAATTTAGCAAGACAGAACTAAGAGGAGGAAAACATGGGATTAATAATTTTAATTAGAAATATAATATCTTCCCTAAACCCTCTCAGGAAAATAATAACTCAAATGTTGAGATGAAACTTAATATTACTAAACACAGATAGTCAGAAACAGCATAAAATGGGTAACATAATTTATACAATTTAAATGCAAAAAGATTTAAAATATCTTAGCATTGATTTCAGAAAATCAGTAGACAGAGAGAGAGAGAGAGAGAGAAAGAAACAGATCCTGAACAAAATCCACCATCCCCCATGCAGCCTAATTGGCTGAGAAATCATCACAAGGGTAACATGGGCATTGCACTAACAGTCTCATAAGCAGCCAATCAGCTTCTGGGTACAGATAATAAGCACCTTTAAATAGAACCTAGAAATTACTTCACTAAAATTTAGCAGTACTTAAGTTTTTTATTTAAATTGTTCAAGTCTAATTATGAGAGGGGAAATGTTGACTTAATACAAATTCAAAGATAAACTTTTACATAAGCAAGATAGGAAGCGCACTTTATTTACATCAAAGTGTAAAATCCTTTGTTACATTCTGCTTAACAATGCTTCTAAAAGAAATAAACAGTTATGTTCTATTGGCTTGAGTTTATAAATAAACTCTTCCAGAAAGCATTTCTTTTTTTTTCAATCCAACTTGTAAAACATGCCATGTTTTCCATAAGCAACTAGTAGGGTGTTGCTATGGGAACAACATTTTAATACCATTTTTAAAACACCAGTAGCTTCAAAGAATAATGAGGTAAAGAAAAATGAAGGGAAACTACTCTTATCTGATTGGGAAAAAAGATAATCCTAGTATTTCATGATGTAACTGTTATAATCATGTTATAATCAGGCAGCAACTAAGCATTTCACATACTTTTTCTGTACTTGAGAAGGAGAGTATTAGGGAATACTTTAGGAGATAATTAGCAAAGGTAAATTAATGCAAGCATTTTGAGTAAGAATAAACAGACGTTACCAGGTCCTTGTTCCAAGAAAGGAGAAAGGAAAGGACTCTGGTGTGTTGAAATTCTGAAACACTATCTCTATTCATAGTCCTAGAAAGCCCTCTGAATCAAATATAAGTGTTCTTTCAACTTGAGCATAAAGAAAATGGGAGAATTATTAAGTAATAATTGATACATAAGTAATGCCTGAAAATGTTCCATTTAGAAAATGTCCCCAATTATAGATACCTAAGTGAATGGGGTAGGAGGGATCTTAAATCTTAATTGAGTAATTTAGAAAAATATTTTGAACTAGTGGTTTACACTTATTTTATCTGTTATAAAAAACTATATTTTTGTTAATAGCAAACAAAACCACAGTTGAGTGGGAAAGAAAGATTACCACACACTTCCAAAATTGAACCTGGCCTACAGAGAGCTGGGCTTTTTAGACTCCAGACTTAGACAAAGGTGCTGGAAAAAAGTCCACTGATTGCAGTCATTTTGCTACAGAGCAAAAAATATTTACTTCTAAGTTCTGAAGAGTAACATGGAATATATGGAAGGATTAATAACAATACTTTGCATTTTCATAATCCCATAAAGTCTACAAGGTACTCTCATATAAATTAAATCACATGCCATTTTTCCCCTAAGATAATCAAGCTGGAAAGAACAACTATTATTCAGTGGCACATCTTCATAACATTCTGTCAGAGAATAATATTTATAGTTCTATTATAGGTCAACAATAGAATACTGGGTTTCAATAATATGAACTTTTCAATAAGTAGGAAAGACAGAGACATAAGACAGAATTAGGTTATATAAGACCATTTCTCATGAGACATATGAAAACACATTATAAAAGTCAAATTATTACATACAAAAGATTCTTGGTTGAGCTGTGATGAATCCTAAATTGCTCTGTAACTAGGAACTAACCACCCAGATCTCGTCACACCCCTTTCACTACCTAGCTTTTTTTCCATTTACTGTTAGAGTGCTTTTCCCTCCCTCCTACACTACTTATCCTTTAAAGCCCATCTTAACTATTTCCTTATCTTTGAAACTCTGAGATCACCATGTCCAAAGTGGCCTCACTCCACTTACTGTACCTACTCTTTCAGAATGCCTTCAATCACAGTCTTGTAGTATTAATTATATTCAAAAATGTGTTTTATCTTCTGGACCAGCATATAAGGTTCATGATGGAAAGAACCATGTCATATATTGCTCTTGTATAATCCTCTTCATGATTGAGATCATAATCGTCTCTTCCTCCTCTTAAATGTTTCAATGGAATCTCAAACTCAAGATGTCTTTTTTAAAAGAAAATCTCTGTCTGCCCTCTCCATCTTAGTTCTCTTCTAGAATTCCTCTCTCAAGAAGAGCGACTGGGCGAGGTGCAGGAGCTCACATCTGTAATCCCAGCACTTTGGAAGGCTGAGGCGGACAGACCACTTGAGCCCAGAAGTTTGAGACCAGCCTGGACAACATACCGAGGCCTCATCTCTACTAAAACACAGGAAAAAAAAAGAAAAAAAGAAGAAGAAGAAGGAAGAAGAAGAAGGAAGAAGAAGAAGAGGAAGAGGAAGAAAGAAGGAAGAAGAAGAGGAAGAAAAAGCGGAAGGAAGAAGAAGAAGAAAGAAGG
>NW_016809526.1:2310439-2322213 GCF_001698545.2 Rhinopithecus bieti | reverse complement strand
GAAGGAAGGAAGGAAGGAAGGAAGGAAGGAAGGAAGGAAGGAAGGAAGGAAGGAAGGAAGGAAGGAAGGAAGGAAGGAAGGAAGGAAAAGAAAATTAGCCAGGCATAGTGGCAAATCCCTATTGTCCCAGCTACTCAGGGAACTGAAGAGGATCACTGGAGGCCAGAAAATCGAGGCTGCAGTGAGCTATTACCCTGCCACTGAACTGCAGTCTGGGCAACTAAGTATGACCCTGTCTCAAAAAAAAAAAAGAGAAAGGCCAGGCACGGTGGCTCACAACTGTAATCCCAGCACTTTGGGAGCCAAGGTGGGGGATCACAAGGTCAGGAGTTCAAGACCAGCCTCAGCAACATGGTGAAACCCTGTCTCTACTAAAAATACAAAAACTAGCCGGGCACAGTGGCGTGCACCTGTAATCCTAGGTACTCAGGAGGCTAAGGCAGCAGAATTGCTTGAACCTGGGAAGCGGAGGTTGCAGTGAGCTGAGATTGTGCCACTGCACAATAGAGCAAGACTCCATGGAGAGAGAGAAAGAGAGAGAGAGAGAGAGAGAGAGAGAGAGAGAGAGAGAGAGAGAATATACATGCTATCTATTAGCAGTCAAATTAGTTGCCAAAGCAAGAAAAAATGGAAATCTTTGCCACCTCTCTCCCTTGCTGCCCATATCCAATTCATCAGTTTCTATCCATCTGCCCTCACGAAGAATCTCTAAGTTTTTTTCCCCTTCTGTCTATCTTCCCTAGCCTGATTGCAGGAATGGTTTTCTAACTACTCTCCCTACATATTCTCCTCCATCTTTACTCTCATCTATTGATACCACAGCCAGAGTGGTATCAATCAAACTAATTTGACTGTGTCATTTCCGTGCTAAAACCTAAGATCATTAACACAGCCCACACAGCTGCATGTGACCTGGCCCTGTTAGGGGGTCTTCCTCTCTCAGGTCACTTTTATCCTCACTCATCACTCCAGGTACACCAGCATCTCCTACACTCTCAAATGTGGCATGCTGCTTCATGCTTATACACAATGTTCCCTCTACTCTGACTAATCAGCTCCCACTCATCCTTCAAATCTCTGCACAAATGTTACTTCCTTGGGGGAATCCTCCTTGATGCCCTAAAGTTAGATAATCTTTCTCCTGTTATTATTCCATGATATTATGCTTTTCCTTAGCTCTTATCATCTTGTGTAAATATTCGTGTGAATATTTGCTCACTAACAATCTCTTCTGAAAGACTTACAGTGCCTAGCACATAGAATAAGCAATGTATACCTACTGAATGATTAATAATAGAATCTAATATTTAATGAACCCTATATGCCAGGTACTATGTTAAGTGCTTTCCACAGATAAGTATTATTCTCCCTAGTTTTACAGATGCAAAGAGATTAGTAATTTATACAAGATCACAGACCCAGTAAGTAAAAGAGCTAGGACAGGAACCTAAATCTGTCAGGCACAAAACCCATGCTTTTTACCCTTAATTGAATTTGCTCCCTCAAACCAGTGCTTGTAGAACTAAATAAATACGTATGGATTACTTAAAATTTCTACCTTCTATTGGACAAGAGGTTACTGAAAAAACTGTGTATTCATACTATGATAAATATTAAGACACTTTTACACTAAGATGAAGAACATGGAAAAATTTAACCAGAGTTTATTTTATGTTATTTTGTTGTTTATTTATTTATTTATTTTTGAGACAGAGTATCACTCTGCCACCCAGGCTGAAGTGCAGTGGCACAATCTCAGCTCACTGCAACCTCTGCCTCCCGGGTTCAAGTGAGTCTCATGCCTCAGCTTCCCAAGTAGCTGGGACTATAGGCACATGCCACCAGGTCCAGCTAATTTTTGTATTTTTTTTTTTTTTAGTAGAGATGGGGTTTCACTATGCTGGCCAGACTGGCTCAAACGCCTGACCTCAAGCGATCCACCTTACTCCCAAAGTGTTGGGATTACAGGCGTGAGCCACCACGCCCAGACTTTATTCTTATTTTTTGAGGCTAGGTCTTGCTATGTTGCCCAGACTGCTGTGCAGAGTCTATTCACAAGCACAAATGTAGCACACTGCAGCCTCAAACTCCTGGGCTCAAGCAAACCTCCTGCCTTAGCCTCCCAAGTAGCCAGGACTACAGGAGCACAATACTGTACCCAATTCAGTTTTATTTAATTTGGAAATATTAATCCATTGAGTTATACAACTGGGTCTCAGACTGAGAGCAATAGATGGTCCAAGACTAAATAGCTTCATACCTCCACTGTTAGAAGCAAGGCTCTTTACTTGTATAAAATAAGCCTTGCTGTAGTTAACTATGTCCCCATTTCTGCCTTCATTGGAGTACTAACAGCCAAATCCACAGTCTGTCTTGATTGGATTTATTATACTCTAATTGGAGAGTAGGGAGGAATTTTAATGAAGTCTCACAAAGTTTTTCTACATTAAGCTTAACTTGAATGACTTGAAAAAGGAAGTAGCTATAGTGGCTATTTTACTTCCTGGCAATCCTAATCAACCCAAAGACAACACAAGGAAGCCATGCAGAATTGGATGGTTAGAGAACTCATTTGAGACTACCAGTAATCTACTAACACAAAATCTGTAGAAAAGTTTCTTTCAAAAAGGAATTAGAGCTGAATATCAGAAGATGTTTAAACAACAAAGTTACACTTGTGGAATAAGTTCTAACTCAGTTTTCTTTACTATTTAATTTCACTAACCTAATTACGGATACAAATAAGCCCATAAACTGTCCCATAACATGTAGATAGTTACGACGTAGGGTAGAAGTAATCCCTTTAAAAGGCAATTAACAAAGAAACACTATTAAACTCAATAGATTATGATAATTTCCTCTAGATTAGTACCAGCTGCTACTCAAAAATTCATGTATGTTTACAATTAAATTTCTTCTGCTTCTGAGGCATCTTTGAACCTCAGTAGTCAAAATGTCACCTTTGGACCAGCAGCATCAGCATTACCTAAGAGCTTATTAGAAATATTCACTGGGCACAGTGGCTCACACCTGTAATCCCAGCACTTTGGGAGGCCGAGGCAGGCCTATCACCTGAGGTCACAAGTTCGAGGCCAGCCTGGCCAACGTGGTGCTACCCCATCTCTACTAAAAATATAAAAATTAGCCGGGCGTGGTGGCGCATGCCTGTAATCCCAGCTACTTGGGAGGCTGAAGCAGGAGAAACATCTGAACCTGGGAGGCAGAGGTTGTAGTGAGCTGAGATAGCACTATTGCACTCCAGCTTGGGCGACAAGAGCGAAACTCTGTCTCAACCAACAACAAAAAAAACAAATGGAAGAAATTTAGAATATCAGGCTCTTCCCCAGGCCTACTGAATGAGAATCTGCATTTTAGCATTTTAACAAGATCCCCAGGTGATATACATAGGGCCATAAAATCTGAAAATCACTGGATTATAGAATGACTCAAGGAGAAACAATCTTCACAACCTTTAGTGTAGGATCACTGGCTGTGATGATGCTGGAGACAGGCTAACTGCAAAAGAATACCAAATAGGCAAATCCATAGAGGCAGAAAGCAGATTTAGATTAGTGGTTGCCAAGGGCTGAGTTGGGGAGGGGAAGGGGTAATGGGAAATGACTACTACTGGGTACAGAGTTTCTTTGTGGGATGGTGAAAATGTTCTGAAATGAGACAGTGGTAATAGTTGCACAATGTGTGAAAACACTAAAAACCAATGGATTATATACCTTAAAAGGACTGATTTTATGGTATGTGAATTGTATCTCAATTTTAGAAAAGAAAATATAGTAGCACTGGGTCTTTTCCAGTCTCTCTCATGAAAGAGTCTAACTGACTATTTCAATACTACATGACTGGCCATTAAAATTAAATATGGAGACACATACTGACAGTCATTTTCTTGAATAAAACCATTCAACTATTTTTCTATCCTATTTGCGTAGACTACCCAATGTTCAATAGCTGTATTTTGTATAGACTATGAATGGCAAATCATGTATCTCTTCATAAAGACAAATGAGAAGGGCTAATGAATGGTTGGAACAGAAGGGGACACATAATTTACACAATAATAATGCCTTGAAAGGTGATAGTATTATTATATTTCTAGTTGTAGTATTACTATTATATAATCTTCTATATCTTTCCCAAAACTAAGCAATCAGATCTGTGAAATTCAGGTCACCATCTTTACCCAACCCTCCCCATCTCACCCACCTTGGCTCTTTTGCTCAGTAAACTGCGCCATCTAGCTAACAGAGAAATCATCACTAAAAGTTTTGTTTCCTAACTCTCTCTTAAATCTCAAATACTTCTCTCCAGTTCCTCTGTTTTTACAAAGTCATTCAAGGTAGGGCCGGGCATGGTAGCTCATGCCTGTAATCCCAGCACTTTTGGAGACTGAGGCAGGTGGATCACTTGAGGTCAGGAATTTGAGACCAGCCTGGCCATCATGGCGAAACCCCGTCTCTACTAAAAATACCAAAAAAAATTTACCTGGGTATGGTGGTGCATGCCTGTAATCCCAGCTACTTAGGAAGCTAAGGCACAAGAAGCACAAGAATCGCTTGAACCCGGGAGGCATGAGAAACGCTTGAATCTGGGAGGCGGAGGTTGCAGTAGCAGAGATTGCACCACCACACTCCAGCGTAGGCAACAAAGCAAGAAAAAAAGTCATTCAAGACGGCCCCAGCCTAACATTTTAACCTTTCTACCCTCAACTCTTCCTTGCAACCATATTAGACTTCTTCCATTCCTTTAAAGAACCAATCTCTCTAGTCTTTATCTTGTAATAGACATTTTTTAATTATTAGTATTTTATTGTGGCATAATTTACATACAGTAAATTATGTACAAGTCTTAAGTGACCAGCTTGAATTTCGACAAATATAAACACCTGTGTGACCACCAACCAAGATATACAACATTTTGGCCAGGCAGGGTGGCTCACACCTATAATCCCAGCACTTTGTGGGAGGCTGAGGTGGGCAGATCGCTTGAGGTCAGGAGTGTGAGACCAGCATGGCCAACATGGTGAAACCTTATCTCTATGAAATACACAAAAATTAGCCAGGCATGGTGGTGCACACCTGTAATCCCAGCTACTTGGGAGGCTGAGGCGGGAGAATCGCTTGAACCCAGGAAGGTAGAGGTTGCAGTGGACTAAGATGATGCCACTGCACTCCAGCCTGGGCGACAGAAGACATACAACATTTACATTACCCTGTAAAGTTTCTGTGAACTCCTTTCCACTCAACCCTCCTCCCCACCCAAGGCAACCACTATCCGATTTCTATCACAATAGGTATTTCTGTCTGCTCTTAAATTTCATATAAATAAAACCATACCCATATGTGTTATTTTGTGTCTGGCTTCTTTTATTTAAATTAATGTTTCTGAGATTCGTCCAAGTTATTAAGTACATCGATTTTCTTTTTTAGAGTTTAATAGTAATCCAGTCTATGGATACACCATAAATTATTTATCTACTCTCCTATGGCTGAATATTTGGATTTTCCCTTGTTTGGGGCTATTATGAATAAAGCTGCTATGAATAAACCTTGTACAAGTTTTTTGTAGTCATGTGCATTAACTTCTCTTGGATACAAATTACTTAAAAATGGAATTGCTGGATCATGCAATATGTGCATGTATAAATTCATCAGAAACTGCAAACTTTTTGCCCAAGTGGCTATACCATTTCATGCTTCCATCAGTACCAGTTACTCCATAATCTTATTAACAATGGTGTTACCGGTATTCTTCATTTTAGCCATTCTGGTGGAGGTATAGTATTTTTAAAATCTAGTTGTTTAATTTTTATTAAATTATCTTAATATATATTACATACTTCACTAAAATACAAAAAACGTAGCAGAGATTATAATCAAATAAATAATCCTCTGATCCATACTTCACCTTTCCCATATGCAACTATTTTTTAAATTTTTCTGGTTTTTGTTTGAGTATTTTCTATCTTCAAGTGTTTATACCACTATTCTTGACTTACCAACTTTAAACATTATTGATTTTCTGACATAATAGATGAAACTGTAGCTCATTTACCTCCCATCTCCATCATTCCTCTCCTTTTGATCATTTTTAGTTCATCTACTGTTTACTTCAAAAATTATTATTCATATAAGTTTTGTTTCATCAACTTTGGTGTTTTTTGCTTTTTTTTTTTTTAGACAGAGTCTCCCCTGTCACCCAGGCTGGAGGACAGTGGCGCAATCTTGGCTCACTGCAACCTCCGCCTCCCGGGTTCAAGCAATTCTCGTGCCTCAGCCTCCCAAGTAGCTGGGCTTACAGGCACCCACTACCACTTCAGGCTAATTTTTGTATTTTTAGTAGAGATGGGGTTTCGCCATGTTGCCCAGGCTGGTCTCCAACTCCTGAGCTCAAGTGATCCGCCCGCCTCAGCCTCCCAAAGTGCTGGGATTACAGGCATGAGCCACCACACCCAGCCGTTTTATCAACTTTTAACAGTACCTCTATTCTCCACACATTAGTGAGGGTAACCCTAGATGCAGCAGTAAGTAAGCCCCAAAATTTTACTTGCGGAACACAACAAAAATTTACACATTGCTGTTTTAATAACTACAATTTGCAGGCTTGAAAATTAAAGCAGTCAACTCCTCAAATACTATTCATAAAACTAAGAGGGTGAGCACTGCTCTCTCTCTCTCTCATGTCTGGGCTTTCCTCCATGCTGTTTCAGACCAAATGTCCTTCTACATTCCCCCTTCTCCTCCACCTGGCTAGCTCCTATTAGACTTTCAAATTTATGCTACCACAAAATCCCCAAAGAGTCTTCCCAGACTGCCAAGTATGAGCTGGGTGCTCCTCCAGCACACTGTGCTTAACTTTGTCACAGTATTGATTACACAGTGTTGAAAATAGTTTCCTTGTCTGTCTCCTCCAAAACTATAAACTTCTTGAGGGAAAGGGAAAAACTGTATTCACTACTATATCCTCAGCATTTAGCACAATGCCTAGATTGTAACAAATACTCAAATATTAAATGAAAAATTAAATTACTTGAATAGTGATTTGTACAACAGTAAATATTATTCAAATAATTACTTGAATAGTAATGGTCTCAAATTCCTACTCAAGTAATTTATATTCAAATGATCATTTTCCACCCCTTATTCATTAAATCATACATGGTTATCAAAAGGAAAATCAGAATGGATAAAAAATTTTAGATAATAAATAGTCCACAAAATTTAATTTTTAATCTTCTTTTTTTTTTTTTTTTTTATGAGACTAGGTCTTGTTATGTTGCCCAGGCTGGTCTCAAACTTCTGAGCTCAAGCGATCCTCCTGCCTCAGCCTCACAAAGTGCTGGGCATGAGCCACCACGCAATTTAAGTTTATATTTCAAATAAGAATATGCCTAAACACAAAGCTTAAAATCTTCTACTACCAAAAAAAAAAAAAAAAAAAACTTTATCAGAATACCACTCCCTTATGATGTTACTAATATTGTTAAAATAACAATTTCAAGTAAATTATTGTATTTATTTAACAATTTATTAACAGCCCACTTTGTTCCAAGCACCGTATAGACAGATTCCAAGGATTCAATACTGAATATATCAGATACAAACTCTGAGCTAAATTTCATGAAGTCACAGTAAAATCTCCCATTTTAGACATGAAGAAACTAAGACTCACAGAAATTAGATAAATTCTCTTGACAGTTGCTTATGGTATTAATAATTATTTTAAATCAAGAAACTAAAAAATAGGTTGTACAGACTGAGATACTTAATTCCAAACCCAAATTAAGCAGAATAAGTAGCCTGAAGAACAAACTAGAATAAAAGTAGAACTCATCCATATTGTAATCCAAGAGTTTATATATAGTATATATCACTAAAACATATGCAAGAGTAAGACTCTGCCCTCACAGGCAACCACTTCCTCCTGGTAACTCAGAAGATTTTTGAACATCTTTGGAAAAGAAGTGCTTTGCCAAAACATTTCATGAGATTCAGGTGATACTGCGGTTATAGGGTGGAGCTGAGAAAGACCTGAAAGTTTAGCAAGGAAAGAGAGTCTGAGAATCTGAGGAACCTATGAACTGCTGCACGGCCTACTCTCTCAGCAGTGCCAGCCTTACTAGGAAATCAAAACATAACTGATTCCCCTTTAAAATCTTTATCTCGGCCAGGCGTGGTGACTCACGCCTGTAATCCCAGCATTTTGGGAGGCCTAGGCAGGCAGATCACCTGAGGTTGGGAGTTCAAGACCAGCCTGACCAATATGGAGAAACCCTGTCTCTACTAAAAATACAAAATTAGCCGGACATGGTAATGCCAGCTACTCGAGAGGCTGAGACAGGAGAATCGCTTGAACTTGGAAAGCGGAGGTTGCAGTGAGCCAAGATCGTGCCATTGCACTCCAGCCTGGGCAACAAGAGCGAAATGCCATCTCAAAAAAAGAACAAAAAACAACAACAACAAAAAAAAAAACACTTCATCTCTATTGCTACCTAGCAAATGGGTCCAGATACTAATAGTAACTTGCCAAAGATTTACAGGATAATAGTGGAATCCAGATACAATCCCAAGTCTATCCAAACCCAAAGTCCAAGTTCTTTCCCACCTTACAATCTGAAGCCAAAGGCATATTTAAAAATATACATTTTGTTTAGTTTTATCACTTCAATCTCCTATTTTTAATCTGGAATTACTAAGTTTATGTTAAATTTTATAGTTTGGTATCTTCTATAAGAACACATTCTAAAATGAAATTTATGGTCTTAAGAATAACTTACTTTGACCACAGTGAAAACAAGTTAAGCTATTTTCTTTGCTTAGAGTTTAAATAGGAAAAAGTTATTACCAATAATAATACCAACAACAAAAACCAGCACCATTTACTGCACATTTATATTCAGACTCTGAGCCAAGCCCCTCACATACCAGTATCAGATTTATTTTCAGTCTTTCACTCTGCATTTATATCACTAGCACAACTTTGCTTCAATATTATTCAAGAGAAAATAAACATTAAAATACAGAATTAATAGCCAATTAAATCTAACTGCTTAGAGCAGGAATGTTAAATTGATAATTTTTATATTTTTAGGAGAACTAAAATAACTCTACTGACGTACTCAGTAGGGAGGGATACTGACACAGCAGAAAGCCAACTTTTCCATCATAACCCACCAATTCTTCAAAGAAGGAAAGCATTTGCAGCTACCACAAGAGCCTAAAGGTTGTGCTAACAGCTAACTAGTCTATTCCCCTAGGGTGGCGGAAATAGAAAAGTTTTCAGCTACACCTATGACTTGTGTTACCACACCATCCCATCTTCCCTTACCATAACACACACAAATACACACACACATCAGAAACTGATGAGCAAAGCTGGTATCTTTTTTCAAACTGTTCCTTCTCACAAAAGTGAGCAACACAAAAGTGAGAAGGAACAAAACCTCAGAAACCTGTATGGCCCACCTCTTTTCTATTACTAGCAATAATGGGTGTTTAAATCACCTTCTGACAACATAAAGATATGTCACTTAGGAAACACAGTAGCTTGAAAAGTAGTCCAATAGGTGTATACATACACACACACATCTTTGAAAAGACTCATGACTTAACAGGCATAGTAGAGCAGACAACAGACAGATACACCATAGGACTGGAGGTTCTATTTGCTGGCTGGCTCCTTGTACCTTTCCAGGTCTTAAAAGGAAATTAAAAAATGCTACAGTGTAGTTCCTCCCTAGGCACTGACCTTGTACTAGTTTCCCAGAATCCTCCTAAAATAATAGCGAACTCCAATCCCAAACTCTTACAATATTTCATTTTTAAGTATACAAGTTGGCAGAAAGTCTTTATTTTGCCAAGGAGGCTAAATATATATTTGAGAAAAATATTAACTATCACCATATATTGCAAGGTAAAACCCACATTTTCATAAGGAAATATCCATGCTAAGTCTTCAACTCCAAAAGTAAAATTTTATTTGTTTTAAGGAAAACACAAGGATCACACCAAAGAACAGATCTTGCTCAAGGGAAATTTCACATATAATTTACTTAGTTCTAATCTCTTAAAAACCATGCCAAACTTTTAAAGAAAATAACTGTTACAGAACATCATGCTAAAAGTCTGAAAAAAAAATTATTTTTCTACTTTGAGTGTTTTTTAAAAATCTCAATACTAAACTTTGATTTTGTCTCTTTCATAGAAAAGGTAAAATACTTGATTCACACATCTATTTCCACTAATCTATACTTTCATAAAGTTGCACACATATTTAAAAAGAAAAAGAAACTTGCACTCAGTGTAAAACATAAAAACAAGCCAGGTGTGGTGGCTCACGTCTGTAATCACAGCACTTTGGAAGGCCAAGGTGACCAGATCACTTGCGGTCAGGAGTTCGAGACCAGCCTGGTCAACAAGGTGAAACCCCGTCTCTGCTAAACACACACACACACACACACACACACACACACACACACACACACACACAAAATTAGCCACGCATGGTGGCACATGCCTGCAGTCCCAGCTACTCAGGAGGCTGAGGCAGGAAAATCACTTGAATCTGGGAGGTGGAGATTGCAGTGAGCGGAGATCGTGCCACTGCACTCCAGCCTGGGCAACAGAGTGAGACTCTGTCTCAAAAATAAATAAATAAACAAACAAATAAAACATAAAAACAACTGAGATGATGTAATTAAATAATCTTAATAAAACTAGCAATATATAAAATTTAAGAAAATAATTTTAAGCTTGGTAGAAATTAAATAAATAAGAATTAGAGCCTTGGTTCATAGACATTTTAGAGTTTTTCTCAGAGGAATCCTAAGCAAACATACATTCTATCAATTCCACTTTATAAATTTAACAAGGCAAAGGTTTATTCCTTTATACCAAGAGGAAAGTTCCGAGCATTCCACTGAAGTTTACAAAGCAGCCTGCCACACCACCATGGTGGCAAGAGACGAAAAGAAAGAAAAGAAGGAAAAGTGCTGCTCCCACCACCCGGTCTGCTGGGCATTATGGGGAAGAACGGCAGGTGACAGCCCCTTTCTGCCGATCCTGCCTCTCACCACAGAAGCATCAATGCTGGGATACTGATGGATATATACACTGAGAAAGAACTGAGCAGAGGAAATGAGGGAGTGGAGTTAATCAGCAACCCAAGCCAGAGCTGAGGGAAGCAGCAGTCTGCAAAAAGTCAGTATTTCCCTATTTCTCTTCCCTCCTCAATAAACTGAATGTTTACACCCCTTGCCCTCCCAAATTCATATGTTGAAATCCTAACCCCTAACCAAAGTGATGATATCAGGACATGAGGCCTCTGGGAGGTGACTAGGTCACAAGGACAGAGCCCTCATGAATGGAATTAGTTCCCTTATGCAAGAGATCTGAGAGAAATGGTTGCCTTTTCACCATGTGGAGACATAGGGAGAAGATGGCCATCCATCTGTGAACCAGGAAGCGGACCCTTACCAGACACTGAATGGGCAGACACTGAATGGGCCTTGATCCTGGACTTCCCAGCCTCCAGAATTGTTAGAATAGGTGTTTATAAGCCACCGAGTCTATGGTATTTTGTTATGGCAGCTCAAACAGACTAAGACATCTCCTCAACCTATGTCCTTCACCCTAGTTCCCCCTAATTTTCCCCCAATTTTCCCTAATTTTGCTCTTCACTTCATTTGGAAATATCTCAATGTTGTTAGAAGTACTCAGGAGTAATATATTTTATTGTATTTTATATATATATATATATAT
>NW_016809526.1:2299995-2310222 GCF_001698545.2 Rhinopithecus bieti | reverse complement strand
GAGATGGGGGTCTCGCTCTGTCACTCAGGCTGGAGTGTAGTGGTGCAATCGTAACTCACTGTAACCTCTAACTCCTGGACTCAAGCAATCCTCCCACCTCAGCCTCCCAAGCAGCTAGGACTACAGGTTGAGTGCCACTATGCCCAGCTAATTATTATTATTATTATTATTATTAATGAGAGAGGGTCTCACAATGTTGTCCAGACTGATCTCAAACTCTTGGCCTCAAGCAATCATCCCACCTCAGCCTCCCAAAGTGCTGGGATCACAGGTGGAGGCCACCACACCTAGACTCCAGGGTAATAATCTTATAATCTTTATATCCTATAAAACCCAGAATGATTAATAAATTTGAAATTTACATTTGTATTATTCCAGATTAAATTATATTTCATGAAAATTAATGGACTCTCTGCTCTTGTGGGGGGAAAATTCTGTGTATTTTTGCAAAGAAAAAAGTCTAGAAGAATATAGAAAAAAAATGATTACTTCTGAGTGCTGGCATAACAGGTGCTTTTACCAGCCTTTTTCTATATTGTCTGCTAATTTTATGACAAACATATTTTAATATCATAATCGCAAAACAAATGAATAGGATTTGAATTAATAGTATTTACCACGTTTTCAACCTACCAACCTTAAGATCACAGGGGTTACAAATGTAATAGACTTTATATTAGAACTTCCCTGTAATCCCAGGCTAAAAATGCTGATGTTCACATGATCCTGGTATTTTAATCACCCAGAATTACCCCCTGTTGTGATATAATGTAAAGTGTAAAGCACTGTACAAAGGTATGAGGTTATAATGAGCCTTTGGTCAGTAAGGTTCAAATGAAATTAAAACATGACACGACATTCTTTTTTAGTGAGACTTGAGGTAATAACACATCTCATTCTTAAACTTTTTTCCTTTCTGTACACTTGTACTTCTTCCAAGTTTATTCCATGATTACAAGCTCTTTAACTTATTTTCCCAGCATCCAACTATATCCTCAAGAGTTATTCTGCAATCACAGTCTCACATTTTAAAGTAATAAGTGAAATGTTCATTCCTAATTATTTCTGCTTTAAAATCCTCTCAGCTATGTGTGCCCATATGAACTAGAAAATACTAGGTATTAGGTAATATAATGGTATATAGAAGGAAGACGACAGAGAACAAGCCCTATCTACTCTTTATGGTGTTGCCTCCATTCTCCCCAATCTATCAGTCCCTCTTAACCTCTCTGACTCTCGATTCCCTTACATACTCTGTCCTTCCACCACCGGGAAAACTAAACAAATAATAACTAAAATGAAAATTTCACCAGAGGGGCTCAACAACAGAAGAAAGAATCAGCAAACTTAAAGACAGACAATAAGAGTATCCAGTCTGACCGACAAAAAGAATGATGAAAAATGAACAGAGCCTTGGAGAGAGATCCATGGGACACCATGAAGCCTATAAACATATGTATAATGAGAGCTGCAATAGGAGAGAGAAAGGAAAGGAAAGAGAAATTATGTGAAGAAATTATGACTGTGGTGGGGTGCAGTGGCTCACACACATAATTCTAGCACTTTCAGAGGCTGAGGCAGGAGGATCACTTGAGCTTAGAAGTTTGAGACCAGCCTGGGCAACGTAGTGAGACCTCATCTTCACAAAAAATTTAAAAAAAAAAAATTAGCTGAGCATGATGGTGTATACCTGTAGTCCCAGCTACCTGGGTGGCTGAAGTGGTAAGACTGATTAAGCCCAGCAGGTCAAGGCTGCAGTAAGCATGATTATGCCACTGCACTCCAGCCTGGGCAACAGAGTGAGATCCTGTCTCAAACAAAACAAAATAAAATAAATTAAATTTAAAAAAAAAAAGAAATGATGGCTGAAAACTTCTCAAATTTGATGAAAAACATTAATCTACACATCCAAGGAGCTCAACAAACTCCAAGTAAGATAACTCAGAGATCCACACCAAGACACATCATAGTCAAACTGTCAAAGCCAAAGACAAAAACAGAATCTTGAAATCAACAAGAGGGAAAAAAAAAAAAACCCTCTTCATATACAAGGGATTCTCAAGATTAACAATTGATTTCTCATCAGAAACCACGGAGGACAGAATGCAGAGATGACACAGTCAAAGTGTGAAAGAAAAAGACTATCAACCAAGAATTCTACATCCAACAACACTAATATTGCAAAATCAAGGAGAGCTGGGTAAAGACAGAAAAAGAATTATAACATTCCCAGACACAAAAACTGAAATAATTTATTGCTAGTATACCTGATATACAAAAAATACTAACAGGAGGCTTTCAGCTAAAATGAAAGGACTCTATACAGTAGCTCAAATCCACACAAAAAATTAATAACACCAGGAAAAATAATGACATAGGCAAAGAGAAAAGAAAGCATAAATGTATTTTTGTCTGTAACTCTTTTCTTCAATATGATGTAAAGGACAAATACATAAAACAATAATTAAAAAACTGTGTTAGTGGGCTTAATGTATAAGATATATATGCATAGTCACTATGAAATACCATCCATGCTGAACTTGTTGTGAAAATCCCTATCATGTTGGGGTTAAGTATTTAGGGTACTCATAAAATGCTATTCAATCTAGAAACTGCACACTTTCTAAAGTTCTATTAGGCAAACTCTCAATAAGAATATGAAGGCTATGGCTGAGAGTGGTGACTCATGCCTGTAACTGCAGCACTTTGGGAGGCTGTGGTGGGTGGACCACTTGAGGTCAGGTGTTCAAGACCAGCCTGGCCAACTTGGTGGAACCCTGTCTCTACTAAAAATACAAAAAATTAGCTGGGCATGGTGGTGCATGCCTGTAATCTCAGTTATTTGGGAGGCTGAGGCAGGAGAATCATTTGAACCCAGAGGGCAGAAATTGCACTGAGCCAAGATTGTGCCACTGCAACCCAGCCTGGGTGACAAGGCAAGATTCTGTCTCCCTAAAAAAAATTAAAAAAAAAAAAAGAATGAAGGCTGTAACAGATTTTAAGAGTTAAGTTTCTCCATCACATTCCAAATTTATATAAAGACATACATGCCCATGGATTCCTTGGCACATAGAAGTCTCTGTTTCAAAAAGGACATTTATAATTAGATTAACATTTCCTATTAATCAATACCTAAAATTTCAGCTATTTACCCAATTAATTCATGGAAGGCAGGGCTGAAAATGTTGTGCTAAATTACAGTACTCTAACACAGAAAAATAGCACACCAATAATATTTATATTGGTTGATATGATAACATGTGAGGATTTTAAAATGTGAAAAATCACTTACCAAATGCTTATCTGGTAAAACATTACAAATAATACCTCCTCCAAACTTTTTTTTTTTTTTTTTGAGACAGTCTCGCTTTGTCACCCGGGCTACAGTGCAGTGGCACAATCTCAGCTCACTGCAATCTCTGCCCCCCAGGTTCAAGCAATTCTCCTGTCTCAGCCTCCCAAGTAACTAGGACTACAGGTATATGCTACCACACCCGGTTAATTTTTGTATTTTTAGTAGAGATAGGGTTTCGCCATATTGGTCAGGCTGGTGTTGAACTCCTGACCTCAGGTGATCCACCCCCTCTGCCTCCCAAAGTGCTGGGATTATAAGGGTGAGCCACCACGCCCAGCCACAACTACCACTTTATAATCAATGGAAAATCACCAAATTAGAATTTTTTCAAATAATGTGCATCCTAAAGCAAACATAGGGCCAAGCATGGTGGCTCACGCCTGCAATCCCACACTTTGAGAGGCCAAGGCAGGATTGCTCGAGGCCAGGGGTTCAAGGTTACTGTGAGCTATGATTAAGCCACTGCACTCTAGCCTGGGTGGCAGAGCAAGACCCTGTCTCTAAAAAAAAAATTAAAAGTAAAAGTAACAAATTTAGAATTGTGGACCACTGGTAGAATTTTTTTATTCTGTTCATTCATTTAATTATTCGAGAAACATTTATGGCACACTTGCTGTGTCAGACACTATGGTAGGAACTAAAGATAAAAAGACAAGGTCTGCCCCTCGAAGTACGCACAGTCCGGGGAGAGGCTCCCATTCTAGAATTAAAGAAGGTATGATTAGAAGAGACCTAAGAGTTCCCTTATTTAACAGATGAAACTGGAACTCATCACTACTTAGCTACTAAGGCAGACAAACATCCAGGTATAGAGATTTCCCACCCCATGTTTTCTTTGCACCACATTTCTTATGACTAAAAGCGACGAAGGAGTGTTTCCATGCAGGTGAAGCAGAAACATGGAACTCTGGGCAATATATGTAATAGTTATTAAATTGGAGACAGAAATTCCTAATGGATATGTACAATATAAGTATTTAACAATTATTAAGTAACAATTATTTAAATAAATATCTAACAATTTAGAGACAAACATCTCTAATAGATGTGATATTATGGTAAAGCCCTAATTAGCAACCTTTACTGAAGAACTAAAATAAGGTAATATAATAGTAACCCTTCTGAGCTATAATTATAGTTTTGCCTCTGTTTTCTGATCTGTAAAATGGGGATATTAAAATTTTACTTCACAGACTGTTGTGAAAATTAAGTGAATTAATACTTGAAAGCACTTAGTAAGCCTGGTACCTAGTAAACACTCATTAAATGTTTGGTACTCTTGTGGACAATCATTTCTTAAATGTACTAGTATGATACATAAAGACTAAAACAAGGAACTATTTTCTTTAAGGGATTATCCTATTATTATAATGGTCTTATTTTCTGGTGACTAATAAAATCTCACTATATTATATATTTCAGAAATAGTATTTAAAATGAATGAGATTTAATAGTATGTATGACCCCTTACTCTATAAAGATCTTATCAGTCCTAAAGCTACAGAAAAATAGACATTAATTAAATTACTAATTAAAATTCCATCACAATTTTAATAAATTATATCATTTTGTTCAGTATTACTGAGATCACAAATCTTAAATGTCATTAAGAGGATATTCAAAGATGACTTTCAAGTTAACTAAAAACTTTACGGGCTAGGTGCAGTGGCGCACGCCTTTAATTCCAGCACTTTGGGAGGCCAAGGAGAGAGCATCATTTGAGCCCAGAAGTTTGAGACCAACTTAGGTAACACAAGGAGACCTCTTCTCTACAAAAAAATTAAAAAATTAGCCAGGTGTGGTGGCACACGCCTGTAGTCCCAGCTACTTGGGAGGCTAAGGTAGGAAGATTGCTTGAGCCTGGGAGGTCCAGGCTGTAGTGAGCTGTGATCCAGCCTGGGCACTCCAGCCTGGGCAACAAAATAAGATCCTGTCTCAAAATTTAAAAATAAAATTAAAAGTTTATGCAGATTTTCTCATTCTACATAAAATATTCTTAAACATATGTAAAATAAACATTCATTATATATATTAATGAAACTCTTTTATATTAAAATAAATCATCACCCAATATCAATAATAAATAACTGTATTTGTAGCCACTTACTGCAATCTCTCTACAAGCCGACATGGATATTCCTGTGCCTTCAATTTGCTTCAATGCATATTCCTTTTCATCTTTTCTGCACATAAACAAAAAAAATTATTTTTCCATATATCACTTTCAGATTCAAAATTATAACTACAAAAACAATGGAAACGCACTTAATTTCTCAGTGATATGTAAACACTCTCACTATGCCATGCATTGCTTATTATTTTTGATAATATTTCAACTACAGAAATATGAAATACCAAAAGAAATTCATGTCACAATGAAAACATCAGACAGAGCCAAAACACAAAACTCAAAATTGAAACAGAACAGGATACTAAACACAGCACTAGTTT
Source organism: Rhinopithecus bieti (assembly GCF_001698545.2). NCBI lineage: Eukaryota > Metazoa > Chordata > Mammalia > Primates > Cercopithecidae > Rhinopithecus > Rhinopithecus bieti. The sequence goes on along the minus strand of NW_016809526.1, from coordinate 2,304,416 downwards.
CAAAGAGTAAACAAGCATAAATATAAACTCAAACATATTGCAAGATAATTCCACTCCTGTCTTAATTATCTGGAGTCTACATAAAGCATTCTGTTACAGACATTCGCTACAAAAAAACTGACAGACATAAACTCCCAGATTCATTTAAAGTAATTTCATAGTATAAGAAGCATTTATAGGAATGATAACCCACTGAAACACACTGTATCTCACTTGAGGATGGGTACATTCAAAAGCCCGAGGACCTCAATCAAAAGCCTTTTAGAGAGACCTCAATCAAAAGTCTTTTAAAGACTTCAAATCTCTAGCCACCAACATGTCATTCTCAGGAACACTAGGAGAAATCCAGTACCTAAAGTGGATTTTTCAAACAATGCATGTAGTATTAGGAATTCTGGGAAATCCCAATAGTTACTAAGTTGCTTAATCAAGAGAATACAGCAGTTCAAAAACCAGTGAAACATTCTGTTAAAATATTAATAGTATGAGATGAGCAGCTAGTATAATACAGTAAGTACAGTAAGCATTCTCAAGAGTGCTGAAATCAGAACCAGCCACACAAAGGTCCCCGCTGAATGTCATAACATAACTCACAAGTTCATATTGTGAGTTGTTCTTATAAGAGGAGTTAAATCCATGCCTTTCAAGTTTTGTCTTTTGATCGTATTACAGCCTCAGCAAAGTACCACCATGTCATGATGTTTTTGTCAAATATAGCGCCAAAGTAGTGTCTTATCTGTCTACTTAGCTATTCCTCATTTTCCCCATTCTGTGTTGACCTGCAGATAGAGCAGTTTAGGATGTTATTCAAAATTCGCATTTTAAAACACCATTTTACATCCCTTTTGAAGATTTTTACAATCATCTATAAGCAAATAATTGAGTTATGGTTACTTTCCCTCACAATCATTTTGAAAATTATATCCATTTTTCTTCCAACAGATAGCATTCAGGAAATAATTAAACAGTATTTTGACAAACAAAACATACTAGGTGTGTCAACAAGATGGACTATGATACAATTTTTAAAATGATGGCTAGAAGGTCATTAGAAACGTGGAAAATGTGTACCATATGCTACTGAGAAAATATGCAAATTATACTATATAAAAATATACATCTACAAATATGTTGAAGGCAATACAAAAAATTAAAAACAGTTACATTAAGATGAAGGAAGTTATGTCGACTAACTTTAATGCTAATATTATACTGCCTTTTAAATTAGAATTGGGGTAAAAAGAAAAAAACCAAAATAAATTGATACTCTGAAAATACCTACTAAAACAATCTTTAGTATTTTCAAAGTGACAGCTCAGGCACGTTTTAAAGAGCAAAGTCAAAAATAAGGAAAGCTTAAATCATCATTTTTTTCCTTTTCTCCATCCTGTTTTTTGCCCAAACATAAAACTAGACTTTTCAGACCACTCAGAAGCCACTAAGAAGCACAAACTGCAGGTGATTGAATGTAATCAAAGCCAAGTGTTCCTTCTGTGCCTTAAATGTATTTGTGGGTACACGAGTGAGAGCACATGTGCCTGAGAAGCTCAACGCAATGCTTACAATGTAAATTTTATACATTTAAATTATCTATCAGATATCTATTGCTAAATACTTAAGTTTGATGTATTCTTTAAGCAAAATTATAAAAGCTTTCTGAAAAATTTTTCACATGCAACTATAATTTTTTCAACAGAAATATTTCAATCCTCAGTTCCCCTAGACAAAGCAGTCCAGAAGCTCATGTAATTGCATAGTTTTATTTTAATACTGTAAAGAATATTACACAATCTGGATAGGTTATAGTTGCTATGGAAACTATAAGATCTTTGCAGTAAGTCAAAAAGTGCAAAATTAACACATCAAATTAATGGCTTTTGAATTTCACATCCAGTCTGTCAAAGGAATTTGAAAGCTTGAACAGAAGAGACTGAGCATAGGCCTCTTACTCTAAATTATATGGACAGGAACAAGGAACAAACCCAGCAATTATTTCACTTAATAAGTTTAAATATAACTTCCATCTGTTAAATTAATAAAATACTCAAACATTTGCAATTTTAAGATTTATTTGCAACATTTAAATTGAGAATGAAAGAAAGTACATATATCATTACTTTTTATCTTTGTAAACTAACTGTCAGATGGTAAGTGATGATGTGGAATCTCTGAGGTTCACCATATGAAGAAGCTGCAAGGTCCCAGAGGGCATATGGGACTCCTTGGCACTGTACTACGTGAATGCTAATCTTTGGGCATATGCCAACACTTTAGTCTGAAGACTAAATATGCATCCTTTAACACAACGTCTAGAAATATTTCAATGATCAGGCACATGAGACAGAGAAGCTTTACTGCTCTCATCTCATGTGAGTGCCCCTCTCCAGGAGTTCCTCCAAGTAGAGGAATTCATACCTCACACCTTAGATGTTTCAGGCACATGTAATATTAAATATCATAAAAGAACAATTTTTTATTTTACATGAAAAGGCTGAAAAGCAGGTGAACCTGCCTAGCCTACACTGCTATGATAATCTGGCTTTTAGAGGCAGCTTAGTTCCTCCTTAAAATTATTTCATTTCCAAATTACTTTTATTTCTAAATAACATAAAGATAGACAAAGCAATTCCAAAGCCTTCAGAGAAACTGTTTTCTACATTTTCATGTATATTAGATAGTATGATTAGAGCAATTGCATATTGAAATTAATCAGAGGAATTTACTAAATGCATCCAGAAGAATTAAAAATACATATATTTGTACTATAAACATGGATAAATGCTATATAGAATTTTTAAATATCAAGATGTTTCTTCCATACATCTATAACGTGTAGCAACACCATGAAAACTTCACTCTCAGCAGTCACAATGAAAACCAATTGTTTGATGTGAACATTATGTAACAAAATAGAACAAATATATTTGACAGAGACTGATTTTATTAGGTCCTCCATCTGAGACACTATGTTCCTTTTTTCTTTTTTTTCTTTTTTTGAGACCACTGTGTCCCCCAGGCTGAAGTACAGTAGCATGATCTGGGCTCACTGCAGTGTCGACTTCATGGGCTCAGGTGATCCTCCCACTTCACCCTCCCAAGTAGCTGGGACTGCAGGCACACACCACACAGCCAGGTAATTTTTGTATTTTTTGTAAAGATGGGGTTTCGCCATATTGGCCAGGCTGGTCTCAAACTCCTGAACTCAAGTGATCTGCCCATCTCGGCCTCCCAAAGTTCTGGGATTACAGGCCTGTACCACCGTGCCCTCCTGGCTCTGGAAAATTCTTGATGCAAACAATTCTATAGAGAGTAGAAAATATAAAAAGCACATATCTGTGCAAAAAAATAGAAATCATTACCTTAAAATGAAAGTTTACTCCCATACAGAAAATCAAGCTCAGTGGTAGAATTTAAATGTAATTCAGGGAAGAATTTCTCAAGTCTAGAGAAGCAAGCCCAGCAGGAACATCTCTTAAATGAAATATTAGGACCTGTTTTAATGGAAAAGATAGTCTTACACCTTTCAACAACATCCAAACTTGGCGACCAGCCCACACTCAACTGTAGCAAGGTAAAGCACAATTCAGTAGCCTACACGCAAAAACACAGAGTTAAACCGAAGTTCCATTTGTTGTAGTCACAATTAGACTGGCCCAAGGTTCTTTGACTCCTATCAATAATACTGCTGGATGTCCAGACCAGCCATGGGCCACGCTGATCCCAAAGTAGACAAAAAATTTAGAAGAAGCATCTTTTAAAGAAAGATAAGAAAACCCAACATGAGGCAAGATTGAAGGAAAATTTTAAAGTATTCAAAATAACAGAATAAAATCCTTTTCTTTGTTTCTAATAAAACAGAAAAGCCTTATTATTTTATACCAACTAACAACTACAGTGTTTATATTATATATCTCAATATTGCCAACTCTTGGGATAAACAAATTAGAGACAGATATCAGGAAGTTCACAATCCACATGGAAAGAGATTCTGGGTGACCAGAAAATATACAAGTAACCTGATGTGCTCCACACCTACAAAAGATATGCATAATAAGTGCAGAGAGAATGCAACCATTAATTCATTCAGAGCTTTAAGAAAGGTAATTCCAGCCGGGCGCGGTGGCTCAAGCCTGTAATCCCAGCACTTTGGGAGGCCGAGACGGGTGGATCACGAGGTCAGGAAATCGAGACCATCCTGGCTAATACGGTGAAACCCCGTCTCTACTAAAAAATATAAAAAACTAGCTGGGTGAGGTGGCGGGCGCCTGTAGTCCCAGCTACTTGGGAGGCTGAGGCAGGAGAATGGTGTAAACCCGGGAGGCGGAGCTTGCAGTGAGCCGAGATCCGGCCACTGCCCCCCGGCCTGGGCAACTGCCCCCCACCCGGGGCAACCCCGCCCCAAAAAAAAAAAAAAAAGGAAA
>NW_016809526.1:2279119-2299714 GCF_001698545.2 Rhinopithecus bieti | reverse complement strand
TAATCCCAATAAGCCATGCCTTTGAGGGAGGAGTTCCCCACGTAGAGGAGGGATAAAAAAGTTTAGAGAATTCCAGGTAGAAGTATGGCATAAGAAAAACAACAGAAGTATATTGAAGAAACAGCTGGTATCCAGTATAAATAGAAAGCTAGGTGCATTATGACTAGGGCAAGAGATGAGGTTAGAAAAGTAAGGAAAGAGACCACGTGATCTACAAAGAAGCTTGTGTTTGATAGGTAAACAGTGTAGAGTCAAAAGGTTTTTGGAACAGAGGTTAACAGATCTTGCTCGGAAAGATAACAATAATAACTACAGATAAAAACAGGTGGCAGAGTAAACATTTGGTAGGTTGAGTCAAATGTCCAGATAAGAGAAGATGAAGGACTAGATTAGCAGCAGAGGAGAAGAAATAATAGGTCCAAAACACATTTGAGTCAGAACTGACAGAATTTAGTAACCACTTGATTCTGTGTGAAGAAGATGACTCTGAAGATGGATGAAGTTTCCACTCTGCCTCATCGTATGAATGACCACGTTTTTGGTTTTTTTTTTTTTTTTTTTTTTGAGACAGAGTCTTGCTCTGTTGCCTAGGCTAGAGTGCAGTGGCATGATCTCAGCTCACTGCAACCTCTGCCTCCTGGGTTCAAGCAATTCTTCTGCCTCAGCCTCCCAAGTAGCTGGGACTATAGGCGAGCACCACCACACCCAGCTATTTTTTTGTATTTTTAGTAGAGATGGGGTTTCACCATATTGGCCAGGTTGGTCTCGAACTCCTGACCTGGTGATCCGCCCACCTTGGCCTCCCAAAGTGCTGGGATTATAGGCCTGAGTCACTGTGCCCGGCCAAAAGACCACACTATTAACCACAGAAATGATGACATGACCTAAATGAAGACCTGGAAACCTAAGATTTTATCCTAAAAGCAATGAAAATTACATATGAAGGTTAATCTTATTAGAGAGGACTAAAATTACAGGAACGAAAAATAATTAGGAAGTTACTGCGATGTAAGTGTGAGCAGGTGAAAACCTGAATTAGCAGAACAGAATGTTAGCTCTGAAAGGGATCTAAGACAATCCTGTATAATCTCTTCACTTCAGTGATGAAGAAACTAGGCCAGCAGCTAGAGGCAGAGCTAAGACCAGCTCTTCCAATTCTTCATGACAGAGGGGTAATAAGATAGGAGAAAAGAAGGGACATCTATGATAGTCATTTTAAAGGAGGAACTGATGGGACCAAATGAACAGAAAAGATTAAGAAGGAGGGGTCAAAGATGAGTCTGACGTTTTGAGCTTGGCTGATACAAGGATGATGCCTCTGAGAACAAGGTTCATATCAGATCTCAGAAGATTCTGTAGCTTTAGAAATGATTCATTTACATAGAAAGAAACCCCAACCAAAAATGAAAATACCTCGGAAGTTCAAAAAGGAGATGTCCTAAAGATATTTATTTACTAAGGGTCTACAATAGTAGAGTTTCAGACTGAAAGGTTTGAGTCCATAAATGTGATGATATTGCCTAGAGGAAGTAGCACATAGACAAGAGACTTTTGAGTGCCCAGGAAAGAACTGGAGGGAGGAAGGAAGGGAAGGAAACAGTTCTGAAGATACTTCTCTTTTTCTTTTCTGAGACAGTCTTACTCTGTCACCCAGGCTGGAGTGCAGTGGCGCAATCTTGGCTTCACTGCAACCTCTGCTTCCTGGTTCAAGCAATTCTCCTGCCTCAGCCTCTGGAGTAGCTGGGATTACAGGCACATGACACCACGCCCAGCTAATTTCTGTATTTTTGGTAGAGACAGAGTTTCACTATGTTGGCCAGGCTGCTCTCGACTCCTGGCCTCAAGTGATCCACCCACCTTGAACTCCCAAAGTGCTCCGATTACAGGTATGAGCCACCACACCCAGCCCAATACTTCTCTTTCATATCCCTTAGAACAAGGTCCTCAACACTTGGCCCACAGATCACTACCATTCGGTGGCCTGTTAGGAACAGGGCTGAACAGCTGGAGGTGAGTGGTGGGCAAGCAAGCAAATCTTCATCTGTATTTACAGCTACTCTCCATCACACCCGTTACCACCTGAGCTCCGCCTCCTGTCAGATCAGCGGCAGAATTAGATTCTCATAGGAGTGCGAAACCTACTGTGAACTGCACGTGCAAGAGACAGATTGCGTGTTCCTTATGACAATCTAATGCCTGATGTTCTGTCACTGTCTCCCATCACCCCCAGAGGGGATCATCTAGTTGCAGGAAAACAAGCACAGGACTCCCACTGATTCTACATTATGGTGAGTTGTATTTCGTTATATACTACAGTGTAATAATAACACAAATAAAGTGCAAAATAAATGTTATGGACTTGAATCATCCCAAAACCATCCCTACCCTGCCGGGTCTGTGGAAAAACTGTCTTCCACGAAACCGGTCCCTGGTCCCAAAAAGGTTGGAGACCACTGCCATAGAAGACAAACAATTCTATGAAGTTTGCTTTTTTCTAAACCTTATGAGTCAAATTCAAATCATGAAATCATCAGAAATGCAGTATCTAAAATAAGACAGTATTACCAGTTTTTACAACTAGGTGTTACTTACAAGACATTCTTCAAACTATGTGATGTGCTACCATTGGTCAGATTAGAAAAAAAAAAAGACATTCTTCAAATCATGACATCTGGGCCAACTATTTTTTTCTTCAAGAACAATGATGACATAAATCAACGTTGTATCCCTTTCCTTTATTATGTGATGCTTTGGCTTAGCCAACTAGGAGGCTTCCACAACATGGAAAAATAATTTTAAAACACAATATGGAATAAAAATTCGAAATAACAAAAAAAACCAAAAAAGATCATCTTGTTTCATATGGGTATCATTCTGAATGATTCAGTATCATCATGAGCCCAATATTCAGCCAGCCTAGTAGTCATGATCCGTTATTTGGAAACAGTATTCTTTATTACATAATAACATATTTAAATGTTGTATAATGAAATTTTTCAAAAATAAATAAATAAATGGCAGTAATGCTGCATGTACCCATCACACAATTATCAACTCGTGGACAGCCTTATTTCTACTGCCTCCACTTTTCTTCATTATTTTGAAACAAATCCCAGACATCTTTCTCTTTCATTCACAAATAGTTCAATGTCATAACACTTTAATATCAGTAATTTTCCTAGTCTGAAAAACAGTCTTTTAAAGTAATTCTGAAACATTTAAAATCTTCCAACATAAGGTACTGCTATTATTTTGTATTCCTTTTATTAATGAATGATGTCAAATAATACTAGTACCCTCTTTATGCTTTTCTTTTCTGACAAAAATGTGCTTCAGAAATTATGCTTTCATCCACCAAATATTTCACCTATTCAATCTCTAAACATCACTAAAATATAGTACTATTCTTCTTTATTCAACTTAAGAATTCCCTCGCAACATGAAAATGTGACAACAGTTTATGTCTTTGCTTTCATTCCTTAGAAAGACTACCTTTATTTACTCTTTTTTGTTTGTGTATGGAGACAGGGTCTCACTATGTTGCCCAAGCTGGTCCCAAACTCTTGACCTCAAGCGATCCTCCTGCCTTGGCCTCCCAAAGTACTGGAATTACAAGTATGCGCTGCTGACCTAGCCTAGCCCTTTTTCTTACAAACTGATTGACTAGTTTATCTCGGTTTTTTTTTTTTTCTTCTTTTTAGATAGAGCTTCATACTGGCACCCAGGCTGGAAGGCAGTGGTACGACCTCAACTCACTGCAGCCTCGACATTCTGGGCTCCGATGATCCTTCCACCTCAGCCTCCCAGTTAGCTGGAATTACAGGCATGCTCCACCATTTTTGTAATTTTTTGTACTTTTTGAACAGACAGGGTTGTGCCATGTTGCCCAAGCTGGTCTTGAATTCCTGGGCTCAAGTAATCTGCCCACCTTGGCCTCTCAAAGTGCTTAGGATTACAGGCATGAGACAACACACCTATCTTTCTCTTAAAAATGATCTTCATTATATACTATTTCCTTCATTTAGAATTCCAAGTCAGATAAAAAGCTTTCAAAACAACTAGAATAATTTTTTCTTTTTTTTGAGACAAGGTCTCTCTCACCCAAATTGGAGTGCAGTGGTGCAATCATGGCTTGACCTACAGCCTTGACCTCCCAGACTCAAACAACCCTCTCACCTTAGCTTCTGAGTAGCTGAGACTATAGGTGTGCGCCGCCACACCTGGATAATTTTTTTTATTTTTTGTAGAGATGGGATCTCACTATGTTGCCCAGGCTGGTCTCGAACTCCTAGGCTCAAGAGATCCTCCTGCCTTGGCCTCCAAAAGTGCTGGGATTAGAGGGGTGAACCACCATGCTTGGCTTAGAATAATGTTTTCATTGATGAATTAATTGTATAATTTCTTTTCTTTAAGGTGTTCATATTTAGTTGACATTTCTATGCAACCATATCTTGATTGCAGAGTTTTAACGAAAAACAACAATTCACTGGACTGAATTTGCACATCAATATACTTCACCAGTGGCCCACTAACGCTTCAAATCTTATTAATTAGGATATGCTGATAATATTTCCCCAAGCTTTTTACTTTTTAGTCAACAACTACTTGAATTGTCAGTGCACTTCTAAAATCCCAAGTCCAACGTTGCACTGGTAAATATATTACTACATTTCATCAATATTTAATGCTTAATTTGTTTCTAAAATTGGCAAATCGGCAAAATCTTTTTTTTTCTTTTTCTTTTAAGACAGGGTCTTGCTCTGTCACCTAGGTCAGAGTGCAGTGGTGCAATCATGGCTCACTGCAGCCTCAACCTCCCAGGCTCAAGCAATCCTCTCGCCTCAGCCTCCCAAGTAGCTGGGACTACAGGCACACATCATCACACCCAGTTAATTATTTATTTTTTGTTTTTTAAGACAGGGTCTTGCTATGTTGCCCAGGTTGGTCTCAAACTCCTGGGCTCAAGTAATCCTCCCATCTCCGCCTCACAAAGTGTTGGGATTACAGGCGTGAGACATCACACCTGGCCTAAAAATGGCAAATTCTTATTGCTGGGAAATGAATTTTTTTAAAAATGTATCTGCAGTAATGCTTAATACTTCAGGCATTACTTTTAAGGCTTAGGCTTAAAACATTAATGATTAATAGACTGCAATCATTAGCAAATATTTAGTTAAACTAAATTTTTTTTTTTGAGATGGAGTCTCTATCACCAGGCTGAAGTGCAGTGGCTCGATCTCAGCTCACTGCAACCTCTGCCCCCTGGGTTCAAGTGATTCTCATGCCTCAGTCTCTCGAGTAGCTGGGATTACAGGCACGTGCCACCATGCCCAGCTAATTTTTTTGCAGTTTTAGTAGAGACAGGGTTTCACCATGTTGGTCAGGATGGTCTTGATCTCCTGACCTCGTGATCCACCCACCTCGGCTTCCCAAAGTGCTGGGATTATAGGCGTGAGCCACCCTGCCCAGCCTAAACTAAATTTTTTATAGAAAACACTATCTTACTTTGAGAATTCATGAATCTTAAGTCAGACTTACTTCCTACAGACAGTAATATAATAAGTGATGTGAGGCATTTATTTCAGAAATATTTTACTAAGCACACACTAGATTCCAGGATGTGTCAAGCACTGTGCTAGATTCCAGGAACAGGAGGAAGAAAGAGCTGATCCCTTGCCTTGTAAATCTTTTTTTTTTTTTTTTTTTTTTTTAAAGGGGGTCTTGCTATGTTGCCTGGGCTGCGGTGCAGTGGCTCTTCACAGGCATGATCATGGTACACTGTAGCCTTGAATTCCTGGGCTCAAGAGATCCTCCTGACTCAGTCTCTTGAGTAGCTGGGATGACAGGTACATGCTGCTGTGTCTGGCTTAAGGTAAGCAATTTCTGATTGTAATTTTACTTCATCTTCTGTACCTTTCCATCTGGTGCTAGGTTGGTAGCAGGCAATTAAGGGATGTTANTTTTTTTGAGATAAAGTTTCACTCTTGTTGCCCAGGCTGGAGTGCAGCGGCACGATCTCAACTCACTGCAACCTCCGCCTCTAAGTTCAAGCTATTCTGCTGCCTCAGCCTCCTAAGTAGCTGGGACTATAGGCATGCACCACCATGCTTAGCTAAGTTTTGTATTTTTAGTAGAGATTTAGGGGTTTCACTATGTTGGCCAGGCTGGTCTCAAACTCCTGACCTCAGGTGATCCGTCTGCCTCACCTCTCAAAGTGCTGGGATTATAGGCACGAGCCACCATACCTAGCCCCTTGTGAGTCTTTATACAGAGAGACACACAAGCAAAGGGTACAATCTCATAAGTGCTATAACAAAACCATGCAAAGAACATCAGATAATGAGTAAACAGAAGGGCTTGGTTCTGGTGAGGGGGATAGACAGGGACTGCTAGAAGGGCTTGGTTCTGGTGAAGGGGATAGACAGGGACTGCTATCAGGTAAATAATTTTCAAAGGAACATCTGAGTGGGTCTCAAGAGATAAGCAGGATTTCACTGAGCAAAAGAGGAAAGAACAGAGCCTTATAGGCACCAGAAATGTGTGGACAAAGTCCAAAGATTAAGATCCATGCTATATCCAAGCAATTAGCCAAAGACAAATACAGCTAGAATACAAGAGGTGAAAAAACACATGAAAAGAGCAAAACAGACAGAATCAGCATAGTTTTGTATGGTATGCTGAAAACTTGGCACTTTTCCTGTACTGTGGAAAGCCATCAGAGGTTTTCCAGCAAGAGAAACATGATCGAACAGGTATTCTCAGTAAGTAGATACTATCCAGGGTAGATCAGAAGATTTAAAGCCAGAGGCAGAGGGACCAATGTAGAAGTTTGAGGAGGGTGGATGAGGGCCAAAATTAGAGTAAATGTAGTCAGAATGGAGCGAATGGACTCAAGAGGCATTTGAGAGAAAAAAATATCTATTATGGCCAGATGCGGTGGCTCATGCCTGTAATCCCAACACTTTGGGAGACCAAGGCAGGTGGATCACTGAGATTAGAAGTTCAAGACCAGCCTGGGCCACATGGTGAAACTCTGTCTCTACTAAAAATACAAAATTAGTTGGGTGTGGCGCACACCTGTAATCCCAGTACTTTAGGAGACTGAAGCAGGCACATCACCTAAGGTTAGAGGTTCAAGACCAGCCTGGCCAACATACTGAAACCCCGTCTCTACTACAAATACAAAAATTAGCTGGGCATGGTGGCATACATCTGTAGTCTCCGCTACTCAGGAGGCTAAGGCAGGAGAATCACTTGAACTTGGGAGGCAGAGGTTGCAATGAGTTGAGATCACACCATTGTATTCCAGCCTGGGAGACAGAGCAAGACTCCGTCTCAAAAAAAGAAACAAAAAGACAGGGACAAAAATGAGCTGGGTGTAGTGGCTCACCCCTTGGTCCCAGCTACTCAGGAGGCCGAGGCAGGAAGATCACTTGAGTCAGGAAAGTGGAGGTTGCAGTGAGCCAAGATTGTGCCACTGCACTCCAGCCTGAGCAAGACCCTGTCTTAAAATTAAAAAAAAGTTATCTACTGTGGCCCAATATATTTAGGTACATTGTAGGCATTCAAGAAATATTTAATGAATATGTATGCATATGTGTGCACGTTTGTGTATATACGTGTATGTATATGTATATGTGTGTGTGTACATGTATACATATGTTTATTGGGCAGATAGCCAAAAGAACAGCTGAAGGTGACTGAGGTTTCTAGCCAAAGTGTTGTCTCAGTGAAATTAAGGCCATTTATAAAAAAGAAAGAATAATACTGACAATGGGCTAGTTTGGAAGCAGAGAATAAATTCATTTTGGACGTGTTGGTTTTGAAGTAGCAACTGAAGAGGCAGTAGAATATGAACGAAAGAAAGTAACAGAACTGGAGTTCAGAAAAGAGAACATCTCCATAGAGGTGACTGTTAAAACCACAAAAGCAACTGTGATCACAAAGGGAAAGAACACAGAACCCAAGGGCTAAAGATGGTGGTCAGTGCAACCAAACCTCTTTCACATGATGGCACCCACATAATGCTATTATTTCTACCCTGGACACCAGGGTAGAAACAGACAGACAGAACTACTCATGGGCAAAGAGAAAAGGACCCATGGGCTTCCACTGCCCTAAACCCACTGGTTGTCATATAATTCAGAGGATTAATTAACAAGACCCACAACCCATTCACAGCACCCATACCACAGGAGCCCTTCTTCAGTAAACACCATCCTACAAAAGGCTGAAGAAAGGTAAACTATTAAAATTCCCTGATAGTAAGCAAATCTGGATGTGGGATACTCTAAGAAAACTGGGTTGACTCCCCTCCCCTTAGAAAAGGAGCACCATAAAAAAGGATAACTTAGATTAAAAGAGACTCAAAGCATATAACAATCAAATACTATGCATAAAATACTTGACTAAATTGTGGTTCAAATAAAAATAGCTATAAAAGTTTACTTGTGGGACACCTGGGGAAATTTAAATATGAACCAGAATTTATATAGTATTATTATGATATGGCTAATTTTATTTTTTAATTTTTATTAACTGTCAAATATAGGATAATGGTATGGTAATACAAGCAAATGTTCTTATTCTTAGGAGATATAGGTTCAAGTATTTGGGGTTGACATGTAATGACAACTGCAAATTAATTTCAGATTGTTCAAATACATCAAAAACCATTCATATATACATAGAGAGATAAAGCACTTACAGAAAGATAATAACAACTGAATCTAGGCATTCAAGGCCGCTGAATGTAGGAGTTCACTGTTCTAAAGTAAACTTTTCTGCTTTTACAAACCTTTTCTTAATAAAAAAATTGAAGAGAGAAATAACTAATAAGCAGCAGTTAGAGTTAAAGAAAAGGCCAAGTGTGGTGGCTCACATCTGTAATCCCAGCACTTTAGGAGGCCAAGGTGGGAGAATTGCTTGAGGCCAGGAGTTCTGAGACCAGTCTGGGCAATGTGGCAAGACCCCATCTCTAAAAAAGTTTTAAAATTGGCTGCGCATGGTGGTGCTCGCCTGTGGGCTCAGCTACCCAGGACGTTGAGGTGGGGGACGACTTGAGCCCAAGAGGTTGAGGCTGCAGTGAGTCATGTTTGTGCTACCACACTCCAGCCCGAGCTACAGAGCAAGACCCTGTCCCCCACCTCCCCGCAACACAAAGGAGTTAAAGAGAAAAACAATGAAAAACAATAAGAAAAGGGTGTACAGAAGCAAAGAAACAAGCATTAAAGGGTAGGTGGGCAAAAGTGTCAAATGTAGAAGCAAGGTCAAATAGGAGAGGACGGAAAAGAGCTCATCGAATTTAACAGTTAATGACATTTGTGAGAGCATCACTAGCAGAGCAAGTGCTTTGTTTAATACTCTCTCAAGATCTTACCATACTTTATTATAATTACTTAGAACTGATTCATTTCCCTTACCCCATCCCCAAATGAGGAAGGAGACTATCTTGCTCATTTCTGTATATTCTCTAGGAGTTAACTAAGTATTTTGCAAACAGTAGGAATTAAACATGTTACCAAAATAAACTTGTTCATTAGTCTTGGTCATTTTAAAAAATATTTTCACTGTAATAAGAAAATCCAGAAAACTGTCTTTTAATGATACTCCAAGGATAAAATATATATATTCTGAAAATAAAATTAAAATGACAGTGATGATCAAATATCAGTATTTTACTGTAAAAGTAATTATATGTAGAAATTCACCTAAAAGCAAGTATCTCCCTCTGGAGGGAAGGAGAAAAATATAAATATTTTGCCATTCTTAAATCCCACACTGTCAGATTCGATAGAGCTAGATCATCAGATTAGACAGTACTGAATCAACAATCTGCTCCCCTTAGGTGCATTTTAAGATTTAAGTCTTCATGAAATCATCTCAGATATAAATATCAATGAAAACTAAATACTCAAAAAAAAATGATAAAATGAGGGGTCAGGTGTAATGGCTCATGCCTGTAATCCTAGCACTTAGGGAGGCCATGGCAGAAGGATCACTTGAGCCAACCAGGAGTTTGAGACCAGCCTGGTCAACGTAGCAAGACCCTGTCTCTACAAAAACTAAAAAAATATTTTAAAAATTAACCAGGCATAGTAGCACATGCCTGTAGTCCCAGCTACTCAGGAGGCTGCAGCAGTAGGATCACTTGAGCCTGGGAGTTCAAAGTTGCAGTGAGCTATGATCATACCACTGCACTCTAGCCCAGGAGTTCAAGGCCAACCTGGGCATTATAGCAAAGCCCATCTCTAAAAAATAAATAAGTAAGTAAAATACTAACACTGGAAATAATTTTATGTCCTTCTTTATGCTTATCTATACTTTCCTGATTTTTCTATAATGAATATTAACTACTTGTATAATAATCATTTTCTTTTACAAGTTTCCATATAAATTGACCTGAATTTGTCTGTATGAAAGCTCAGGTTAATTTGACCTCATTAAATGATCCAATTCATAGAAATGCCAACCCAAGACCAAATTCTAGTCACTAAAAGCTGAAAACAAGAAGTTAGGAAAAGAAAGCTGCTGCCAAAGCAGAATAAACACCAACAATAATGAACCAATCAACTGGGAACTTATGGAAGGCAACAGCATTTTTCCATTTATCATTAAATCAACCTTAAAACAAAAAGTAATACTGTCCAATACAACACATTTACAATAAGATTTATAGTAATAGTTACACTTATATGGTACTTACTATATGGCAGGGACCGATTGAAAGCCTCAACTAGGCCAGGCGCGGTGCATCACACTTGTAATCTCAGCACTTTGGGAGGCTGAGGCAGGCAGATCACTTGAGTCCAGAAATTCAAGACTAGCCTGGCCAACATAGCAAAAGCCCCTCTCTACTAAAAATACAAAAATTAGCCAGGCATGGTGGCACGTGCCTATAGTCCCAGCTACTCAGGAAGCTGAGGCACAAGAATCACTTGAACCTGAGAGGTGGAAGGTGGAGTTTGCAGAGAGCCAAGATTGTGCTACTGCATTCCAGCCTGGGCCACAGAGCAAGGCTCTGTCTCAAAAAAAAAAAAAGCCTCAATAGATTAACTCTTTTAGGCTGGGCACAGTGGCTCACACCTGTTAATTCCAAAACTTTGGGAGGCTGAGGCGGGAGGATTACTTGAGCCCAAGAGTTCAAGACTAGCCTGGGCAACATAGTGAGACCCTGTCACTACAAAAAAATACAAAAATGAGTTGGGCATGGTGGCACTTGCCTGTAGTCCCAGTGACTCGGGAGGCTGAGGTGGGAGAATAGCTTGAACTAAAAGGTCAAGACTGCAGTGAGCCACGATCACATCACTGCACTCCAGCCTGGGCAACAGGGCGAGACCTCTTCTCAAAGCAAACAAAACTTCTAATTCCTACAACATGTTATGAAGCAGGTACTATTAACCATCCTCATTATACAGATGAGGACACTGAAAGCAAGTAGATTAAGTAACTCACTCTATATCACAAAGCTCATTAAGTGGCAGATCCACAATTCACACTTAAATAGTCTGGCTACAGAGTCTGTGCTTTAACTGCTATAGTGATTATTTCCCCTCTCAGAAGGGGAATATGCCAATCCAGTCTCACAGGCAAGACAGCACGATACATCTGAAGTTCAGTAAGGCTGGTTTCAAGTAGGGGAAAGCAAGTTAAAGCTGGAGAAGCAAGAAGGGCCAGATGAAGCAGAACAAGTAGGAACACAGGTAAGTATTTTAAGCAATCTGGGTTGGTGCTTTCATTTGTTTTTTGATAAGGGGGTTCTCATTTTGTTGCTCAAGCTGATCTCGAATATCTTCGCTCAAGTCATCCTCCTGCCTCAGCCTCCAGAGTAGCAGGGACCACAGATACATGCCACCCTGCCCAGCACACAATCTGTGTTTTTTGTAGTCTGAAGGTGTGACGATAGCACAGGCAACTAGTTAAGAGGCCTTTGCAATAATTTAAATGAGAGGTGGCTATCGTCTAAATTAGGATAGTAGCAGAGGGAATAAAAAGAAGTGGATGGATCTCACAGGTAATCAGGAAACAGTGTCAACAGAACATGTGGTGAAGAAACAAGAGAAAGAACTGCACGAACTTGATTCCCAGTGTCCAGCTCAGGCAATGGGTGATGGTGGTACCATTCACTGAGTTCAGAAGAGCAGATTGGGCAAGTTTTAAATAAGTTGAAGTTGAGAAGACTGTGGTATTGTCTAAACCAAGAAGTCCAAAAGGCGTCTGGACACACGTATGGTTTACAAAGGAGATGTGGACTAGAGACAGAGATGTGAAAGTATTTAGAAATTGAAGTTGTGAGACTAGGAAAAGACAGAACCCTGAAAAACATCATTTAAGGATGTTTTTCATTTAAATTTCATTTAAGGATGGATGCTCAGTGGTTTACCAATTATTTTACTTTACTTTTGTCTTTCCAACTAACTGCCAAGTTCATTGAAAGCAATGATGCCTCCTACAAGCCTCTGTAACTCTGCAGCTTTTCACATATTAATGGGTATTTGTAAGGTACTTAACCAACTGAGATATGGGGAAGGGATAAATAAAATACACTTGACACTAGGAGAATCCTTTTCTTAGGATTCCTCTGATCTTCCATTTTCCCCCCTGGCCTTTGCTCCCTCAATTACTGCTGCCCTGACTGTGCTAATCCAATGGAAAAAGATGAATTTGGGGACTGATAACTCAGGAGTTATGCAAAAGTTCTGTGATCTACTTTCTCATACACTGTTGGGAACAAGCCCCCCAAAATCTGGCCATAAACTGACCCCAAAACTGGCCATAAACAAAATCTCTGCAGCACTATGACATGTTCATGATGGCCAAACACCTGTCCCACCCAGAGCAGAAAACTGCTTAAAGGCATTCTTAAGCCACAAACAACAGCATGAGTGATCTGTGCCTTAAGGACATGCCCCTGCTGCAGTTAACTAGCCCAACCTATTCCTTTAATTCGGCCTATCCCTTCATTTCCCATAAGGGATACTTTTAGTTAATTTAACATCTGTAGAAACAATGCTAATGACTGGCTTGTTGTTAATAAACACATAGGTAAATCTCTGCTTGGGGCTCTCAGCTCTGAAGGTTGTGAGACCCCCGATTTACCACTTCACACCTCTATATTTCTGTGTGTGTGTCTTTAATTCCTCTAGCACCACTGGGTTAGGGTCTCCCCAACCGAGCTGATCTCGGCAAATGGCGTCCATCATGGGGGCTTAAATCCAGGTCGAAGGGTCGCCGGAGCGACGGATGGAGAACATGGAACTAGCTGGAGGACACCCAAGTACTCTTAAAGCAATCCCCATGGTGAGTAAGAAGGGGAGCTCAGAAGTGTCAGGGTAACAATGGGACAAGTGTGGGCTGTGGTTCATTCCACCTTGGAACTTTTCCACACTGATGAGGAGGAGGAAGGAGAGTGTAATGAAGTAACAGAAGAGGTTACAGACCAGGTTTATTTGCCAGCTAAAGCTAAAGCAGCAAAGGAGGGAGAAGTTCATCCCTACCCTTCTGCACCCCTCATTATTATTTTGAAGAAAAAGACCCTCCAGATCTTTCTTTTCCAGAGGACACTGGGCGAAAAGTAGTTGCCCCACTGACTGTTCGAGCAGCACCTCAAGCGACTGCTGTTATTTCTATTCAGGCAGGAATTCAGCAAGCTAGACGAGAGGGTGATTTAGAAGCTTGGCAGTTCCCTGTTAGAATACACGCCCCAGATCAACAGGGAAATATTATAGCAACATTTGAGCCTTTTCCTTTTAAATTACTCAAAGAATTTAAACAAGCTATAAATCAGTATGGACCAGGTTCTCCTTTTGTAACAGGATTGTTAAAGAATATTGCTGTTTCCAGTCAGATGATTCCTTCTGACTGGGACGCTCTTCCTCAAGCTTGTCTAACTCCTGCTCAGTTCTTACAATTTAAAACTTAGTGGGCAGATGAAGCTCCCATTCAGGCTGCTCGCAATGCCCAGGCCCAACCTCAAATTAATATAACTGCAGACCAACTTTTGGGGGCTGGCGGCTGGGCTGGTTTAGATGCACAAGTGGTCATGCAGGATGATGCCATAGAACCGCTTAAAGGAGTGTGCATTAGAGCTTGGGAAAAAATCGCTTCAAGTGGAGAACAATACCCTTCCTTTAGTGCTGTAAAGCAGGGACCCAAAGAACCATACATTGATTTTATAGCTCGGTTACAGGAGTCTCTTAAAAAGATGATTGTAGATTTGGCTGCTCAGGATATAGTGTTGCAGTTATTAGCTTTTGACAATGCTAATCCCGATTGCCAGGCTGCTCTGTGACCTATCTGAGGGAAAGCACATTTAGTTGATTATATCAAGGCTTGTGATGGTATTGGAGGTAATCTGCATAAAACTACTCTGCTAGCACAGGCAATGGTAGGACTGAGAATGGATAAAGAAAATACTCCGTTTCCTAGAGCTTGTTTTAACCGTGGGAAGCATGGTCATACTAAAAAAGAATGTAGAAAAAAATCAGCGAGTCAGGCTGCCAGATAGGGGAAAAAAGAAAACTACTGAGCCTGAAATAGGTCCAAAATGTAAAAAAGAAAAACATTGGGCTAATCAGTGTCACTCTAAGTTTGATAAAGATGGGAACCCAATTTCAGGACACGCCATGAGGGTCTCGTCCCAGGCCCCATTCTAAACCGGGGCATTTCCAGCTCAGGTCATTCCCTCACTCCTGTACAATGTCTGTCCCCCACCATAGCCGATAGTGCCGCAGTAGATTTATGCTGCATAAAAGCTGTGAGCCTTTGGCCTGGGGAACCCCCATAAAAGATACCAATAGGAGTCTGTGGACCCTTGCCAGCGGGGACAATAGGATTACTTTTAGGAAGGTCTACTTTAAGTTTAAAAGGGGTACAAATACAGACAGGAGTCATTGATTCAGATTACAATAGGGAAATTCAAATTGTTATATCGACTTCTGTTCCCTGGAAAGCAGAGCCAGGAGAGTACATAGCACAGCTCCTGATTGTGCTATATGTGGGAATGGGAAAAAGTGAAATTAAATGAACAGGAGGATTTGGAAGCACAAATAAACAAGGAAAAGCAGCTTATTGGGTATATCAAATTACGGATAAATGTCCTACCTGTGAAATAACTATTCAGGGAAAGAAATTTAAAGGTTTGGTAGATACAGGAGTGGACATTTCAGTCATTTCTCTACAGCACTGGCCATCTGTGTGGCCAATTCAACCTGCTCAATTTAACATAGTTGGAGTTGGTAAAGCCCCTGAAGTATATCAAAGTAGCTATATTTTGCATTGTGAGGGGGCCCAATGGACAACCTGGGACTATCCAACCAATTATAACTTCTGTACCTATAAATTTATAGGGAAGAGATTGATTACAACAATGGGAAGCACAAGTTCTAATTCCAGAACAATTATACAGCCCTCAAAGTCAATATATGATGCATGAAATGGGGTATGTCCCTGGTATGGGACTAGAAAAAAATTTGCAAGCTTTGAAAGCACTGCTTCAAACAGAAAGACAGAGTTCCCACCAAAGATCAGGAAATAATTTTTGATGGCGGCCATTGTTAAGCCTCCAGAACCTACACCTTTAAAATGACAGATCAGCCAATTTGGACAGAACAATGGCCGCTAAGTAAAGAGAAACTGGAGGCTTTAGAGAAATTAGTGACTGAACAATTAGAAAATGGGCACATAGCTCCAACATTTTCCCTTGGAATTCTCCAGTTTTCCTAATTAAGAAAAAACTAGGTAAATGGAGAATGTTAACTGACTTAAGAGCCATCAATTCAGTTATACAACCTATGGGAGCATTACAGCCAGGATTGCCTTCTCCTGGTATAATTCCAAAACATTGGCCTTTAATAGTCATAGATTTAAAAGACTGTTTCTTTACTATTCCCTTAGCTGAGCAAGACTGAATGGTTTGCATTTATAATTCCTGTGGTAAACAACCTGCAGCCTGCTAAGCGTTTTCACTGTTTCACAGATGGGTCTAGTAATGGTAAAGCTTCTTATTCTGGATTGAAAACTAAAGTTTTCCAGACGCCCTATACTTCAGCTCAAAAAGCGGAGCTTGCAGCGGTAAATGAGGTATTGACTGCTTTTGATATGCCTATTAATGTGATTTCTGATTCTTCATACGTGGTTCATTCCGCACAGTTAATTGAAAATGCTCAGTTACGATTTCATACAGATAAACAACTGATGACTTTATTTAACCAACTGCAAACAGCAGTTAGGAGTAGAATGCATTCTTTTTACATCACTCACATTAGGGCTCATACACCTCTTCCAGGACCTTTGACTGAAGGGAATCAAATGGCTGATCACCTAGTTGCTAATGCAATATCTAATGCTAGATATTCACAATTTAACCCATGTTAATGCCTCTGGTCTCCAATGCAGATACGACATTACCTGGAAAGAAGTTAAAGCTATTATCCAGTGATGCCCAACTTGCCAAATGGTACATTCCTCATCAAGTTAATCCTCGAGGATTGGAACCTAACTCTCTTTGGCAAATGGATGTCACACATATTCCCTCATTTGGGAGACTAGCTTACGTACATGTATGTGTGGACATCTTTTCTCACTTTGTCTGGGCTACATGCCAATCAGGCGAGTCTTCTGCCTGTGTTAAACGTCACCTTTTGCAATGTTTTGCGGTGATGGGCATTCCAGCTTCTATTAAAACAGATAATGCCCCAGACTATGCTAGCCAAGCTCTAGCTACATTTTTCTCTATGTGGAAATATTAAACACATTACTGGTATCCCATACAATTCTCAAGGACAAGCCATAGTGGAAAGAATGAATCTCTCCATAAAACAGCAGTTGCAAAAGCAGAAAGGGGGAGAGAGAGAATATGGAATACCACAGATACAACTGAATCTAGCATTATTAACTTTAAATTTTTTGAGCCTGCCCAAAGGCCAGATGTTATCAGCAGCTGAACAGTATCTACAGAAACCAGCTGCAAAGACAGAAGCAGAACAACTGGTTTGGTGGAGAGATCCGATAACAAAAAGTTAGGAAATAGGTAAAATAATAACTTGGGGTAGAGGTTATGCTTGTGTTTCTCCAGGACTGAATCAACAGTCGATTTGGATACCATCAAGACACCTGAAACCTTGTCATGAGCCAGATGCCAAGTAAGAGATTCCGGGAGGATTCCAAGGATTCCCACTTGCAGCCATGTTGAGACTGACACTGAGGAGGACTCCAACTGTCACAAGCAACACCCGTTGAACACAGCCACCCACCTGGGGACAGATCAAGAAGCTGTCACAGATGGCGGAAGAAAACCTGAGGAAAGTGGGACAACCAGTCACAACAAGTAATTTAATGGTAGCTATGATAGCAGTTATCACCATTGCTGTGAGTATTCCTTCAACAAAGGCTGACACAGAAAACAATTATACTTACGGGGCATATTTATCAGTCTCGGTTGGCAATAATGCCTGGATGTAATCACTCCATGACTCAGTTACATACGCTTTCTGATCTCAGTATTTACCATAATAAATTTGTTCCTATAATTGAGGCATACAGCCCTCAAAAACCTACTTGTAAACAAAACTGAACCTGGCCAGAAAAAAATGAACATACTTGTTTAAGAAGATTGCACTGCAGAATAGGAAGAGGTGCTGCACAACGATTCCTATGGAATCATTATTAACTGGTCCCCTAAGGGGATGTTTAGCTTAAATTGCACCTCTCAGTCCGTGTGCCACAGCCACACTATGTTCAGATGATCTGAACGAAATGGTAAGATGGTAGAAATGATAAGAAGTGCGGCAAGAGTTCCTGTTATCTGGAACCATGGTGGTATAGTGGCACCTCAACCTCAAATGATATGGCCTGCTGTAGGGGCTAAACACAAGGATTTGTGGAAACTATTAATAGCTCTTAATAAGATCAAAATTTGGGAAAGAATAAAAAAGCATCTATAAGGACACTCTAAAACTTGTCTTTGAATATTGCAAAATTAGAGAACAAATATTTAAAGCATCCCAGGCACACCTGACCTTAATGCCAGGAACTGGGGTGCTTGAAGGAGCTGCAGACAAATTAGCAGCTAGTAACCTGTTAAAATGGATAAAAACACTTGGAAGCTCTGTAATTTCAATAATGATTGTGCTTTTAATCTGTGTTATTTGTCTTTGTATAGTTTGCAGATGTGGATCCTGACTCTTGCAAGAAGTAGCTCACCATGACAAAGCTGCCTTTGCTTTTATTGATTTGTTAATCAAAGAAGGGGGACATGTTGGGAACAAACCCCCCAAAATCTGGCCATAAACTGACCCCCAAACTGGCCATAAACAAAATATCTGCAGCACTATGACATGTTCATGACGGCCATAATGCCCACGCTGCAAGGTGGTGGGTTTACTGGAATGAGGGCAAGGAATACCTGGCCCAACCAGGGCAGAAAACTGCTTAAAGGCATTCTTAAGCTACAAACAACAGCATGAGCGATCTGTGCCTTAAGGACATGCTCCCGCTGCAGTTAACTAACCCAACCTATTCCTTTAATTGGGCCCATCCCTTCGTTTCTCATAAAGGATACTTTTAGTTAATTTAATATCTGTAGAAACAATGCTAATGACTGGCTTGCTGTTAATAAACATGTAGGTAAATCTCTGTTCGGGGCTCTCAGCTCTGAAGGCTGTGAGACCCCTGATTTCCCACTTCACACCTCTATATTTCTGTGTGTGTGTCTTTAATTACTCTAGCGCCACTGGGTTAGGGTGTCCCCGACCAAGGTGGTCTTGGCAATACCCAATACCCCATAAGCAAATTAGGGAAAAATTATTTTGTTTAAGAGAAAAATGGAGAAGGGTCCTTATTTAAAATAAAAGACAAAATTTGTTCTAGTGTATTTTATTGCTATAGTAGAAATTTGTATATTGTCAACCACAAAATATTCACTGTTTTTGGCCCTCAGTCTTCTCACTGACTGATCTCCTGGATCTCTCTTTCCTCCTATTCTTCTTATCAGATAAGATTAAGCTTTCCAGAAATTTTGTGAACACCCAAGCCTGAGATCAAAGCTCTCTTCTCTGCATTCACCAAGCATGTGTATGCACTATACAAGTAGCATTCATCATATACCACTTCGTATGGTAGCTTTTCCATAGTGTGTGATATAAATAACTTGGGCTATGGACTCATATACCTCATATACCTATCCCATGAAGTCACACAGTGAATAGGTTACTTATACCCTCATATTATCAGTTTTTGCATCTGTAAATTAAGAATATTTACCTTATTCAACAGCTTTGAAGATAAATGAGATAAAGGAGAATACATAAAGTACCTAGCACAGTGTCTAGCACCTATTATAGGCTCATTAAACGTCAATTCCTCCAACAAAATTGTAAACCTTTTAGGGACTATGGAAAAAGTTCACACATAGACATTTCAATTAGAATACTTAGGAAGAGATACAGAAGTATGAGTTTCTGGCAAATACATATCAGTAAAAACGGAACACAGCACTTGAAATTAACATTTCTTATATGAATAATAAGTTTCCAGAGAGGATGTATCATTATCATGTGTATCTTTTTAGCCAATGTAATACCTTGGAGCTAACAATCAAATATTTGACAAATTGATTAACTGATTAGATGACTGATTTCACTGGCTATCTGCCTTTTCAAATAAGACAGAGGTTTACAGTAAGAGTTGAGAATTAGGTTTTACATTCAACAAATAGTTATGTGCACTGTGGTACATATTGGGCACTACAAAGCTTGCAACAATATGCTGAGGTATAGTCTTTGCCCTCCAGAAGTTCAGAGTAGAGAAACTAAAGAAAATAGAAGGTATTATATATTAAAACTGCCTGAATCCCATCATCTAAAATACTTTTATGACCATCCATTTAATCCCATTTTCTCATGAAAGTTAAGGCAAAGTGAAGGAATGCAGGGGAGGAGCATGGAGTCCTCCTACGATCTGATATAAGCAGTACCTGACGTTTTTTATACTACCAAATAGGATAATCTATTGAGATTATTATAACTCATGGAGAGAAATTAAATGGTTCCCCCTAACATCAGGAACAAAGCAAAGATGTCTGCTCTCACCACTCTTATTTTATTTCTGAGATGGAGTTTCGCTCCTGTTGCCCAGGCTGGAGTGCAATGGCGCAATCTCAGCTTACTGCAACCTCCACCTCCAGAATTCAAGCGATTCTCCTGCCTCAGTCTCCCAAGTAGCTGGGATTACAGGCATGAGACACTGCACCCAACTAATTTTGTATTTTTAGTAGAGAAGGGGTTTCTCCATGTTGGTCAGGCTGGTCTCAAACTCCCAATCTCAGGTGATCCGTCCACCTCAGCCTCCCAAAGTGCTGGGATTACAGGCATAAGCCGCCATGCCCAGGCTGCTCTCACTGCTCTTAATCAACATAGACTGCAAGTCTTAGCTAATATAAGACAAGAAAAGGAAGTAAGAGGTATACAGATTGGAAAGGAAAAAATAAAACTTTGTTCACAGATGACATAATTGTCTGTGAAGAAAATCCCAAAGAATCAACAAAAAAAGACTCCTGGAACTAATAAACAATTTTTTTTTTTTTTTTTTTTTTTTTTG
>NW_016809526.1:2232295-2276745 GCF_001698545.2 Rhinopithecus bieti | reverse complement strand
GCCCAGGCTGGAGTGCAGTGGCCGGATCTCAGCTCACTGCAAGCTCCACCTCCCGGGTTTACGCCATTCTCCTGCCTCAGCCTCCGGAGTAGCTGGGACTACAGGCGCCCGCCACCTCGCCCGGCTAGTTTTTTGTACTTTTTAGTAGAGACGGGGTTTCACCGTGTTAGCCAGGATGGTCTTGATCTCCTGACCTTGTGATCCACCCGTCTCGGCCTCCCAAAGTGCTGGGATTACAGGCTTGAGCCATCGCGCCCGGCCTAATAAACAATTATAGCAAGATTGCAGGGTACAAGATTAATATAAAACGTCAATTGTTTTATTATACACCAGCAATAAAAAATTGGAGTTAGAAATTACAAATACAATACCATTCACATTAGCAACCCAAAAAAGAAATATTAAGTACAAATCTAACAAAAGTATAAGATATATATGAGGAAAACTTAAACTACAAAACTGTGATAAAAGAAATCAAAAAAGATCTAAATAAGTGGAGAGATATTCCATATATAAGTTTAAGAAGACTCAATATTGTCAAGAGCTCAATTCTTTCTAACTTAATCTCTAGATACAACATAATCCCAAACAAAATCCCAGCCAATGGCTTTGTGGACATTGACAAACAGGTTCTAAAGCTCATGTGGAAAGACAAAAGACCCAGAATACCAATGCAATATTGAAGGAGAAAAACAAAGTTGGAAGACTGATACTACCCAACTTCCGAGAGTTATTATAAAGCCACAGTAATCAGGACAGTGTGATACTGGTGACAGAAAAGACAAATCAATCAATGGAACAGAATAGAGAGCTCAGAAATAGACTCACACAAATAGACTCAGGTGTTCGTTGACAAAGGAACAAAGAGCAGCAATGGAGAAAGAAGTTGTTTCAACATACCGTGATAGAACAACTGGACGTGTATATGCTAAAAAAAAAAAAAAAAGAATCTAGACACAGACCTTACACCCTGCAAAAAAATTAACTCGAAATGGACTGCTGACTTAATAGAAAATGGAAAACTATAAAATTTATAGAGAAGGCCAGGTGCGGTGGCTCACGCCTCCAATACCAGTACTTTGGGAGGCTGAGGCAGGTGGATCACCTGAGGTCAGAAGTTCAAGACTACCCTGGCCGACATGGCAAAACCTCATCTCTACTAAAAATACAAAAATTTGCTGGGCGTGGTGGCGGGCACCTATAATCCCAGCTACTCGGGAGGCTGAGGGAGGAGAATTGCTTGAACTCAGGAGTCAGTGGTTGCAGTGAGCCTAAAGTGTGCCACCGTACTCCAGACTGAGCGACAGAGCAAGACTCTGTTGCATGCATAAATTAATTAATTAATTAATTAAATATTTTAGGGAATAAAATAGAAGAAAACCTAGATGACCTTGGGTTTACAATGCCTTTTAAATATAATACTAAAACACAATTCATATTTTTTTTTAATTTGAGAAGTGGGACTTGACTAAAATGAAAAACTTAGGCTCTGTGAAAGACATTTTAAAGAAAATAAAAAGAGCCAGGCACGGTGGCTCAGACCTATAATCTCAACACTTTGGAAGGCTGAGGTGGGAGAATTGCTTGAATCTAGGAGTTTGAGACCAGCCTAGGCAACATAGCAGGACCATGTCTCTACAAAAAAATTTAAAATTTTGACATTTTAGGAAGAAGGATCACTTGAGCCCTGGAGGTTGAGGCTGCAATTAGCTATGATCATGCCACTGCACTCCAGCCTGGGTGACAGAGTAAGACTCCATATCAACAAGAAGAAGAGGAGAGGTCAGACGCAGTGGCTCATACCTGTAATTCCAGCACGTTGGGAGGCCAAGGCGGGTGGATCATGAGGTCAGGAGACTGAGACCATCCTGCCCAACAACATGGTGAAACCCTGTCTCTACTAAAAATACAAAAACTTAGCTGGGCGTGGTGGCACGTGCCTGTAGTCCCAGCTACTCAGGAGGCTGAAACAGGAGAATGGCGTGAACCTGGGAGGCGGAGGCTGCAGTGAGCCAAGATCCCACCACTGCACTCCAGCCTGGTGACAGAGCAAGATTCCATCTCAAAAAAAAAAAAAAAAAAAAAAAAAACGAGGGGGGGGGGGGAAGGGGGGGGAGGAAAGGGAAGGGGAGAATTGAACAATTTAACACCCAAATCCAATTAAAAAATAGATAAATGATCTGAATAGACATTTCTCAAGGAGAGATACACAAATGACCAACAGGTATATGAAAAATGTTCAACATCACTCATTATCAGAGAAATGCAAAACCCCAATGATATATATCATCTCACACCAGTTTAAAATGGCTATTATCAAAAAGAGAAAATAACAAATATTGGCAAGGATGCAGAGAAAGGGGAACTCTTATACACTGTTGGTGAGAATTTAAATTAGTACAGCCATTACGGAAAACAGTATGAACATTCCTCAAAAAACTAAAAATAGAAATATCATATGATCCAGCAATCCCACTACTTGTTATACATCCAAAGTAAAGAGAATCAGTATGTCAAAGAGATAGCTGCTCTCCTATGTTTACTGCAGCACTATTCACAATACTGAAGATAAGGAATCAACCTAAACATCCTTCAAGAGATGAATGGATAAAGAAAATGTGGCGCATATATATTTAATGGAAAATTATTCAGCTGCAAATGAATGAAATCCTGTCATTTGCAGGCCAGGCATGCTGACTCAAACCTGTAATGCCAGCACTTTGGGAGCCCCAGGCAGGCGGATCACTTGACATCAGGGGTGCAGGACCACCCTGGCCAATTTGGTGAAACCCAATCTCTACTAAAAATACAAAAGAAATTATCTGGTTGTGGTGGCGGGCCGCTGTAATCCCAGCTACTCAGGACGCTGAGGCAGGAGAATCCTTTGAAACCAGGAGGCAGAGGTTCCAGTGAGCCCAGATCACACCACTGCACTCCACCTTGGGCAACAGAGCAAGACTCTGTCTCAAAAAAAAAAAAAAAAAGAAAGAAAAAAGAAATCCTGTCATTTGCAGCATCACTGACCCTACAAGGCATTATTTTAAGTAAAATATGCAATGTATAGAAAGACAAATACCACATTTTCACTTATGTTTAGGAGTACAAAAAGTTGATCCTAGCTGAGTGCAATGGCTCATGCCTGTAATCCCAGCACTTCGGAAGGCTGAGGCAAGAAGACTGCTTGAGCCCAGGAGTTCCAGACCAGCCTGGGCAATATAGTGAGACCCTGTCTCTAAGAAAACAAACAAATAAGGCCGGGCATGGTGGCTAGCGCCGGTAATCACAGCACTTTGGGAGGTCAAGGTGGGCAGATCACCAAGGTCAGGAGTTCGAAATCAGCCTGGCCAACATGGTGAAACCTTGTCTCTACTAAAAATACAAAAATAAGCCAGGCATGGTGGTGTGCATCTCTAGTCACTGTTAGGAGGCTGAGACAAGAGAATCGCTTGAACCAGAAGGTGGAGGTTGCAGTGAGCTGAGATTGCACCACTGCACTCCAGCCTGGGTGACAGGCATACATCACCATGTCTGGCTAATTTTTTGTATTTTTAGTAGAGATGGGGTTTCACCAAGTTGGCCAGGCTGATCTCGAACTCCTGACCTCAGATGATCCGTCCTCCTCAGCCTCCCAAAGTGCTGGTATTACTGGCATGAGCCACCACACCCGGCCAAGAAGAGAGACTTTTGAATGCTCCCAACACAAATAAATGGTAAATGTTTGAGGAGATGAATATGCTAATTATCCTGATTTGATCATTACACATCGTATACATGTACTGGAGTATCACATGTACCCCACAAATATGTACAATCATTATACATCAATTAAAAATATTTTTTAAATTTGGGAAGTTGGACTTGAGTAAAACTAAAACTTTTGCTTTGTGAAAGATATTTTTAAGAAGGCAAAAAGACAAGTCATTGACTGGGAGAAATAATTCTCAACTGGTAACAAAATACACCACAGTCAGATTAGCAAAACAAATATAAGAATGCATAATTCAACAGTGATGAAAACAGCCAACTAGCCTGCAAATGTATGAAAGGCTTTAAATTGCTTCCAATCTATTATTGATAAAGAGAAAATATCCTCAAAATAGTCACTGAAAAAAGTAAAATAAAGGCAAAAGGGTTTGGGAAGTAAAATTGTAGCTTACCTCAATAAACAGCCTGAAATTCACCTATCTCTTCTAGTTAAGAAAAATAGCTTCTCTGAATAGGAGGAAGTGAAAGAATAGCGAAACTTGGTTCATTGTAAAATGGTATGCTCCCGTGTTGGGCACACAGTAGAGATTTCACAAATACATACTATCCAACTTCACATAAGGTGTATAGCCTAAAGAGAAGATATAATATGCAGCTACTTTGTATTAGTCTGTTTTTATGCTGCTGATAAAGACATACCCAAGATTGGGAAGAAAAAGAGGTTTAATTGGACTTACAGTTCCACATGGCTGGGGAGGCCTCAGAATCATAGCAGGAGGTAAAAGGCACTTCTTACACGGCGGCGGCAAGAGAAAATGAGAAGGACGCAAAAGCAGAAACCCCTGATAAAACCATCAGATCTCATGAGACTTATGCACTACCACAAGAATAGTATGAGGGAAACTGCTCCCATGATTCAAATTATCTCCCACTGGCTCCATCCCACAACACGTAGGAATTATGGGTATAGAATTCAAGATGAGATTTGGGTGGGGACACAGAGCCAAACCATATCATTCCACTCCTGGCCCCTCCAAATCTCATGTCCTTACATTTCAAAACCAATCATGGCTTCCCAACAGTCCCCCAAAGTCTTAACTCATTTCAGCATTAACCCAAAAGTCCACAGTCCAAAGTCTCATCCAAGACAAGGTAAGTCCCTTCCACCTATGAGCCTGTAAAATCAAAAGCAAACTAGTCACTTCCTAGATACAATGGGGTACAGGAATTGGATAACTGTAGGCCATTCCAAAGGGGAGACATTGGCCAAAACAAAGGGGTTACAGGCCCATGCAAATCCGAAATCCAGTGGAGCAGTCAAATTTTAAAGCTCCAAAATGATCTCCTTTGACTCCAAGTCTCATATCCAGGTCACACTGATGTGAAAGGTGGGTCCCCATGGTCTTGGGCAGCTCCAACCCTCTGGCTTTGCAGAGTATAGCCCCCCTTCTGGCTACTTTCACAGGCTGGTGTTGAGTGTCTGCAGTTTTTCCAGGTGCATGGTGCAAGTTGTCAGTGGATCTACCATTCTGGAGTCTGGAGGTCTTCTCACAGCTCCACTAGCCAGTGTGCCACTAGAGGCTCTGTGTGGAGGTTCCAACCCCACATTTCCCTTCTGCACTGCCCTAGCAGAGGTTCTCCATGAGGGCCTCGCCCCTGCAGCAAACTTTTGCCTGGGCATCCAGCATTTCCATACATCTTCTGAAATCTAGGCAGAGGTTCCCAAACCTCAATTCTTGACTTCTGTGCACCCACAGGCTCAACACCATGTGGAACCTGCCAAGGCTTGGGGCTTCCACCTTCTGAAGCAACAGCCTGAACTGTACCTTGGCCACTTTTAGTCACAGCTGGAGTGGCTGGGATGCGGGGCACCAAGTCCCTAGACTTCAAACAGCACAGGGACCCATGGCCCAGCCCACAAAACCATTTTCTCCTACGCATCCAGGCCTGTGATGGAAGAGGCTGCCTTTAAGACATCTGACATGCCCTGGAGACATTTTCCCCATTGTCTTGGGAAGTAACATTCTGCTCCTCGTTACTTACGCAAATTTCTACAGTTGGCTCCCATTTTCTGGGTTTTTCTTTTCTATAACATTGTCAGGCTGCAAATTTTCCAACCTTTTATGCTCTGCTTCCCTTGTAAAACTGAATGCCTTTAACAACATCCAAGTCACCTCTCGAATGCTTTGCTGCTTAGAAATTTCTTCTGTCAGATACCCTAAATCATCTCTCTCAAGTTCAAAGTTCCACAAATCTCTAGGGCAGGGGCAAAATGCCACCAGTCTCTTTGCTAAAACATAACAAGAGTCACCTTTGCTCCAGTTCCCAACAAGTTCCTCATCTCCATCTGAGACCACCTCAGCCTGGACCTTGTCCATATCGCTATCAGCATTTTGGGCAAAGCCACTCAACAAGTCTCTAGGAAGTTCCAAACTTTCCCACATTTTCCTGTCTTCTTCTGAGCCCTTCAAACTGTTCCAACCTCTGCCAAAGTCACTTCCACATTTTCAGGTATCTTTTAAGCAGTGCCCCACTCTACTGTTACAAATTTACCATATTAGTCTGTTTTCACGCTGTTGATAAAGACATATCTGAGACTCGAAGAAAAAAGTTTAATTGGACTTACAGTTCCACATGGCTGGGGAGGCCTCAGTATTACAGCGGAAGGCAAAAGGCACTTCTTACATGGCGGCAGCAAGAGAAAATGAGCAGGATCCAAAAGCGGAAACCCCTGATAAAACCATCAGATCTCATGAGACTTATTCACTACCATGAGAGCAGCAGGGGGGAAATCGCCCCCATGATTCAAATTATCTCCCATCAAGTCCCTCCCACAACACGTGGGAATTATGGGAGTACAATTCAAGATGAGGAGATATGGGTGGGGACACAGAGCCAAACCATATCATACTTACTTGATATCTAAACAACTATAATTTCCAGAAGGCCATAAGAAGCCCATTCCTCTGATTCCCATTCAGAATCTATCTAAAAACTAGCCACACTACTAACTTTGTCTAAGAGTACACTGTTAGCTGCTGTAGAACTCTTTAAAAAAAAAAACCCCTTCTATTCAAGTATCATATGAAGAAAGTTCATAAATGGTTAAATTTACAGAAAGCAGAAAGTAACATCTATGATATCTGGCACATAAATGACAAAATGTTGTTTTGTTTTTTTTTAAGGAAGCATTACCCAGGTAAAGTATATATGTCAGAATTTCTGATCTCTAGTCATATCATAAAAAGTGACTCCACCAGGCAGTGGCTCATACTTGTAATCCCAACATTTTGGGAGGCCGAGGCAGGAGGGCTGTTTGAGGCCACAGGTTCCAGACCAGCCTAAGCAATAAAGCAAGACCCTGTCTCTACAAATAACTTAAAAAATCAGTCAGGTGTGGCGGCATGAGCCTGTGGTCCCAGCTACTTGGGAGGCTGAAATGGAAGGATTGCTTGGGCCTGGAAGGTCAAAGCCACAATGAGTTGTGATGGCACCACTGCACTCCAGGCTGGGAAACTGAGTCTCTGTCTCCCCACCCCAAAAAAAAAAAAAGAGACTCATTAAGAAGGTCTCCACAGCAGGGCGTGGTGGCGGATGCCTATAATCTTAGCAATTTGGGAGGCTAAGGCAGGCAGATTGCTTGAGCCCAGGGGCTCAAGACCAGCCTGGGCAACATGGGGAAACCCCATCTCTTAAAAAAAGAAAAAAAGGTCTCTATAAAAACATATTTTACAAGTGTGTGGGATGAGAACTAACTGCAGGCAGATCACGAGGTCAAGAGATCGAGACCATTCTGGCCAATATGGTGAAACCCCATCTCTACTAAAAATACAAAAATTAGCTTGGCATGATGGTGCATGTCTGTAGTTCCAGCTACTTGGGAGGCTGAGGTGGGAGAATCACTTGAACCTGGAAGGTGGAGGTTGCAGTGAGCCAAGATCGTACCACTGCACTCCAGCCTGGCAACAGAGGGAGACTCTGTCTCAAAAAAAAAAAAAAAAAAAAAAAAGGAAAAGAAAAAAATGTTATCAAGAGACAGGTAACTAGCATATCGGAAACTAACATTTCTGGTGCATGGGACCTATAGCAAGAATGCATATCTTCCAATCATGAGTCATGGATTAGGCTGCCCCTCTATTGTGAAGCAATTTTTCAGTAAAAGGAGCAGCATATGAATAATGACTTGGACAAGCTCCCAAGAAGAAACCAGAGTAAAGCTAGGTCTGAGAAAATTATACGGTATATAGCATACATTATATTAATGCTGTTTTCCTACTCACTCCTATTTCTTAATGGCAAAGAAGTGAAATTTAGAGTCTTTAGTTCTATCTAAATTTTACTATTTTTTAATGAATTTTAGTAATACTGAATAAAACTGTACAGGTATTACCTTGGTTTTAAATTTTATGAAAGTGAATCATATAATGCATCATTATAAATTACTTAGTGACTACACTTATGAAAAGCTCTCACTTGTCACATACCCACCCCAGCACACACACACAATGACACCAGAAGGCAATACTCTGCTTTACCTTCTGCTGAAAAGTCTGCTACCTCCAACGCTTGAGGTCCATACACGAAGGCCTCCTGGAATCTATGAACACAGCAGAGGCAAAAGGCAGAGAAGTTTATGTAGATTTAAAGTTACACTGCCCAAAACATAAAATGCCAAATGCCTATCACAAGTCTACATATCTGCCAAGGAACTCAGATTTTAGATTTGACAATGAGCATATCAACAATAATACAGGTAACATTCACAATTCATTATATATAATGCAGCTTATTGTATGAAAAGACCAAAAGTTGAGTCTTAACTAATTATATCCTTACCAAAAGAACCAATTTATACTACTGGAAAAACTAATGCAGCAATAAAGTATGAATTTATATACACTGAAAGTAACAATTTAACCTTTTAAATTATGTGAGAGAGCCAATCCATATGCAGTAGTCCCCCCTTATCCATGCAGGATACGTTCCAAGACCCCCAGTAGCTGCCGGAAATCTGGGATAGTACCAGACACCCTACATACACTGATTTTTTATCTAATAACTAAAATGACTACTAAGTGACAGGTAGTATCTATAGCATGGATATACTGGACAAAGGGATGATTCATGTCCCCAAAGGGACAGAGGAGGACAGTGCTGGACAGCACAAGATTTCATCACACTACTCAAAATGGGTACAATTTAAAACATGAAATCTTTATTTATGGAATTTTCCATTTAATATTTTCAGACCACAAGTCAGTAACTAAAACAGCAGAAAGCAAAACCACAGATAAAGGGACTATTATATAAAGAATATAAAACAAATTAAAGGCTGGGCACAGTGGGTCATGCCTATAATTCCATCACTTTGGGAAGCCAAGGCCGGTGGATAGCTTGCACTCAGGAGTTCAAGACCAGCGTGGACAACAGGGCGAAACCCCATCTCTACTAAAAATACAAAAACTAGCTGGACATGGCAGTGCACACCTGTAGTCCCAGCTACTTGGGAGGCTGAGGTGGGAGGATCACCTGAGCCCAGGAGGTTGGGGCTGTAGTGAGTCCTGATCACACTGCTACACTCCAGCCTGGGTGACAGAGTAAGACCCTGTATCAAAAGAAATAAAAAATAGGCTGGACGTGGTGGCTCACACCTGTAATCCCAGCACTTCAGGAGGCCGAGGCAGGCAGATCACAAGGTCAAGAGATCGAGACCATCCTGATCAACATGGTGAAACCCTGTCTCCACTAAAAATACAAAAATTAGCTGGGTGTGGTGGCAGGCGCCTGTAGTCCTAGCTAATCAGGAGACTGAGGCAGGAAAATTGCCTGAACTCCGGAGGCAGAGGTTGCAGTGAGCCAAGATCGCGCCACTGCACTCCAGCCTAGCAACAGGGCGAGACTCCATCTCAAAAAAAAAAAGAAAAAGAAAAAATAAATTAGGTGGAAAAATATACTTCACAAAATAAAGTATGGCAGGCCCCACAGCTCAAGGTACATTCTCTTCTTAGAACCAGAAATTATTGGGAATATCGGAGAAAAACAATTAAAAACAGACCTAGAAGAGGATAACGTAAAAGAAAAAAGGAGAAAGTAGCACTGTAAAGCTATTCTGGTGGCAAGATTTAATTTAATTCTGACCGTAATGATGAAATAAGCAAGGTATTACATATGCTAGGCAGCATGGGAGAAACTACCTTGTTCCAATATCATAAAATAAAAATAATCATGAAATATGAAAGGCTTTTCAGAAAACATTCGCATAGAAAAATTAAGAATTTAATCAGGTAAAATATTTAGATCTCAGATTTTATTTCATTCTTTTCTGGAAATAGGGATAGAAGACTACAAAATATAGCTGATATATGAGAAAAATGAATCAGATAAATTTTATCAGCTGTTAAATTTAAAAGAGAGGGGCATATTATCTTTATGGAGTATTTAGAAATCTTTAAAAGCATCATCAAATAATTAGAAAAGAAGGAACAAAGTATTGTCTTAAAACCTGATGACATGTCAAGCAAAAAACAGTATTTTAAAACATTGGCCCTAAAGCCAGGTGACTTGAGTTCAAATCCAAGGTAGCTCATTTAAGTGCTTTGTGACATCAGGCACTTAATCTCTCAGTATAACCTGGGTTGTTCAATGAGGACACCTTCACCATCTCTCAGATTTATATTGAATATCAGTGAAACAAGGTTTTTAAAAATGTTATAAATTATAGAACGCTATTTTATGCAAAAATTTAAGCCAGTGCATTCTATTTAAATTAGTGACTTAACAAAAGTTGTTAACTAAGAACCAGAGAAAATAGCCGGGCACGGCAGCTCATGCCTGTAATCCCAGCACTTTGGGAGGCTGAGGCGCGTGGATCACCTGAGGTCAGGAGTTCAAGAGCAGCCTGGCCAACATGGCAAAAACCCCATCTCTACTAAAAATACAAAAATCAGCTGGGCACAGTGGCACGCACCTGTAATCCCAGCTGCTTGAGAGGCTGAAACAGGTGAATCTCTTGAACCTGGGAGGTGGAGGTTGCAGTGAGCCAAGATTGTGCCACTGCACTCCAGCCTGGGCAACAAGAGCAAAACTCTGTCTCAAAAAAAAAAAAAACAACAACAGAGAAAATATTCCTTGCCCAGCCAAAGAATCTGGGGAGCTGTGTGAGGAAGCCCGAAGAAGCACAGCGAAAGTTTGAGATGGCCAAAAAAGCCTAGAATAGTTAGTTGTCAAAGCTAAATGGCAGCCAGAAGAGCACGGTCCCCAAGAGATGATTATATCAAATTACTAATTTAGCAATATGCCCAGCCTCAGCTGTATCTTCTCTTAATTCCCAAAACAGCCTTCTAGACTGCACCCTCCTCTAAAGCAGTGCTTGTGACATTCTAAGTTAAGTGCATTTGACATACTATGTTGAAACACAGTGACAACTTGAATATTACATATAATCCTGAAAACCAAAGAGATAAATTCCCATCCAATAAAACAATAATAGCAGCAAAGGCTTATATAGAATGTTTGATGTGCCAGGCACAGTTCTAAGAGTTGTACAAGCACTAACTCATTTGGTCTTCACAACTCTGAGATAGGTACTATTATACTTTAAAGATGAAGAAACGAGACAAAGGGAATTTAAGAAACTTGCCCAAAAGCATGCAGCCAGAAGTGGCAAGTCAAACCCAGACCACTCCCAGAAACACGTTCTTAGTCACCACATCATCCAGCCTATGAAATTGAAATCATACAAACCGGCATCTATCTATATGTAAGAAGCCAAACAATTATACGTGTTCTTAAGTATTCAATCATCTATATATTCCTCAGCATATGCAACATTTTCTCAGAAAATTCCAATTAAAATGTCGTATAAAATACGTAACAAAATGAGAAATGTGTGATATGAAACTAAAAGAAAGATTAGAACTTTTTCAAAACACAAGGTCTTAAAATTTTAAATCAATATATCCGAATAACAAATAATATTGGTGTAAGAGTAGCAACACTGAGTATTTGTTTTTTAAACTTGCTGCCATTTGGTTACACAACTCACTCAAACATTTTGTAAACTTTAAAATCTCAATACAGTAAGATACCACCTCATACCTTATGACGGCTACTATCAAA
Organism: Rhinopithecus bieti; assembly: GCF_001698545.2. NCBI lineage: Eukaryota > Metazoa > Chordata > Mammalia > Primates > Cercopithecidae > Rhinopithecus > Rhinopithecus bieti. The sequence goes on along the minus strand of NW_016809526.1, from coordinate 2,264,922 downwards.
AAACCAAAAAAGGAAAAACTAAAAAAATATAAAATAACAAGTGTTGGTTAGGATGCAGAAAAACTGGAAGCCTTGTGTACTGTTGGTGGGAGCACAGAATGGTGCAGTTGCTATGGAAAATAGTATAGTGGTTCATCAAAAAAGTAAACACAGAATTACCATATGATCCGGCAGTTCCATTTCTGGGTATGGAGTCAAAAGAACGAAAAGCAGGGACTCAAGGAGATACTTTTATACCCATGTTTGCAGGATGATTATTCACAGTAGCCAAAATGTGGAAGCAATCCAAGCTTCCCTTAACAGATGAGTGGATAAACAATTGGTAGCATATACATATAACAGAATATTAGCCATACAAAGGAGGGAAATTCTGACACATGCTACACGCTTGAAGGCATTATGCTAGGTCAAATAAGCCCTCACAAAAGGACAAACACTATAGATCCCGTGTACACGAGGTAGGTACAGTAGTCAAATTCATAGAGACAGAAAGCAGAATGTGGTTGCCATGGGCTGGGCTTCCGAAGGGGAGAATGGGGACTTATTCTTTAATAGGTCCAGAGTTTCAGATTTGTAAGATGAAAGAGGTCTGTGGATGGATGGTGGTGATGGTAGCACAATATGAATGTACTCAATGCCACTGAACTGTATACCTAAAAATAGTTAAGATGGTAAATTTATGTGTATTTTATCACAATTTTTTAAAAAGTAACATGTGCTAAGTATAGAAAATCTAAAAGGGAATTGCAAAAGAAAACAAAATTATTTCATCTCCCAAAAAAACGCTGTAAACTCGTTTAATGTATATTATTATAGAGTTTTTAAAAATCATACTATACTTTTTTAAAAAGGAATTCCTATCAATGTCTTTCTTACAAACATTAATCCTCTTTAGTACTGATTTAATTTTACTAAAAGTTTAATTGGAAGTCTTTTAATTCAAAGGTTAAAATTATTAAAGTATAATTTTTGCCCCACTAAAACAGCTTTGTTATCAAAATAACCACTTGAGTCCTCTAGGTTTCCCAGCAGAATGGCTTTTACTCAGAGTTACCACAGAGTTTCAATTCTTGTATTATTAACCAAACCAGTCTTGTATAAACAATCACATGTATTACTACTTGGGTAAATTGTACTAAATTGTTCTCCCTACCTCCATTATCCGTCCTCTTTGTGGCAAACACTACCGGTTGCCTAGTATACACCCATTCTCCCTTTCTTCCTTAGGAACAGATCATGGTTTTATTCTGGGTGGCATGTATCCAGGTAAAAGTGTACATTTCCCAGCCTTCCTTGCTACTAGGACTGGTCAATAAGCTAGAAGTGGAAGTCATTGGATGAGACACTTCCAAGATAGCTACTTAAACGGAACTTAGCTAGAAGTGTGTCTGTAGCTCAGATATGGTGGATGGCACTCCAGCAGTCATTCTGGACAATAAGGGTAATGGAAGCTGTGCCAAGGGACAGTCAAGCAGACAGAAGGAACTCGGGTCTTTGATGATCCTAGAGTCATCATGCCAAAACTGGACTTCAGTGTGAGAAATATACTTCTATTTTGTTGAGACCACCTGTTTTGTATTGTAGGTGAACCTAAATCTAATATACCCACCTTTACACTGCTGTATCAGTCATCTTTCTAAAATACAAATCAGAATCGTCAAAATCCTTATCTTGGCACACAGGACCTTTCATTATTCCTTCGACCTCTGCTTATATCTGCAGCCTTACCTCCACCCATAAAGAACCAATTACAGGCTTCTAATACCACCCCGCCTTTGCACAGGTATATACACTCTATTTGGAATAAATGCCCTTCCCAAGAGTCTTTCTCCATGTATCCTTCAAGCCTCAGCTCCTCCAAAAAGCTTTCCTGCTGCACTCACCCTATACACAGGTACAAACAACAAGCTCATGCACCAAATATGAATGGACAATGTGCCTTTGTGCTTACCTTTCTATGAAACTATAATGTAATGTGGGGATGTTTTGGTCTACCTCTGTCATTAAAGTGAAAGGCCTTGAGGATAGGAAACCATTTGTAACTCTTTGACTTTCCATAGCCCTTAGCACAAGGTCTAGACTAGGGGATAAAGAAGAACTCAATAAATGTTAGATGAATAAATGAAGTTCAGAGAAATAGTCATTCTTAAGTACTTCAAAAACCTTGGCTGGGCACAGTGCCTCATGTCTGTAATCCCAGCACTGTGGAAGGCTGAGGCAAGAGGATCACTTGAACTCAGGAGTTTGAGGCCAGCCAGCCTGGGCAATATAGTGAGACCCCATCTCTACAATAAATAAATAAAATTTTTAAAACCTCATATTCTCAAGCACTTAAAGGAGGCCGGGCGCTGTGGCTCACACCTGTAATCCCAGCACTTTGAGAGGCTGAGGTGGGCGGATTACCTGAGGTCAGGAGTTTGAGACCAGCCTGGTCAACATGGTGAAATCCTGTCTCTACAAAAATACAAAAATTAGGCCAGGCACGATGGCTTACACCTGTAATCCCAGCCCTTTGGGAGGCCAAGGTGGGCAGATCACCTGAGGTCAGGGATTCAAGACCAGCCTGGCCAACATGGCAAAACCCTGTCTCTACTAAAAATATATTTATTTTATTTTTATTTTTATTTTTATTTTTTTATTTTTTTGAGACAGAGTCTCGCTCTGTCGCCCAGGCTGGAGTGCAGTGGCTGGATCTCAGCTCACTGCAAGCTCCGCCTCCCGGGTTCACGCCATTCTCCTGCCTCAGCCTCCCGAGGAGCTGGGACTACAGGCGCCCGCCACCTCGCCCGGCTAGATTTTTGGATTTTTTAGTAGAGACGGGGTTTCACCGTGTTAGCCAGGATGGTCTCGATCTCCTGACCTCGTGATCCACCCGTCTCGGCCTCCCAAAGTGCTGGGATTACAGGCTTGAGCCACTGCGCCCGGCCTAACAAATATTTATTGAGGATCAATTATGTGCCAAGCATTGTACTGCACAATTAAAATAGTGAATGATGAGCTGCTTGAAAGAAGAAAGTTCCAAGGTACTATGAATGCAAAGGAGGAGTATCACATCTTCCAGAGATGAGAAAGCAGAGAGGAGGTGACATTTAGATATACTTTTAAATTTTTTTAAAGGAAAAATGAAACTTGCAAGAAAGAGATTTTAACTTCTCATTTTTTTATAATCTCAAGTTTGTTCTTAGGTAAGACAGAAGAAGCCAGTGTCTTTTAGTGCCTATTACATAGCACTATGTAGTTCTCTATGCACATTATCTTCATTAACCATCCAAAAAGTTACAAAGAAAGAAAATGTGTGAGATATTAGTGTGTTAGTCCACTTTACATTGCTATAAAGAATACCTCAAACTGGCTAATTTATAAAGAAACGAAGTTTATTTGGCTCATGGTTCTGCAGGCTATATAAGAAACATGGCACCAGCATCTGCTTCTGATGAGGGCTTCAGGAAGCTTTCAATCATGGTACAAGGGGAAGGGGAGCCAGTGTGTCACATGGCAACAGAGGGAGTAAGAGAGAGAGGAGGGATATCCCAGATTGTTTCTGAACAACCAGATCTCCCTGGGAACTGACAGAGAAAGAACTCACTCATTACCCAGGACAGCAGCAAGCCAGTCATAAGGGATCTGCCCCCACACTTCCCAGTTAGCCCTACCTCCCAACACTGAAGGTCCATTTCCAACCTGATATGTGGAGGGGACAAATATCCAAACTATATCAGGCAGTTGCCTGTTCCCAGTGATAAGAAACACAGAAGAACTTGGTGAAAGCAAGACCCGATTTGGGCTGGGTGCAGTGGCTCACACCTCTAATCCTAGCACTTAGGGAGGGCAACGCGGGCAGATGGCTTAAGCTCAGGAGTTCGACACCAGTCTGGGCAACATCGTGAAACCCCATCTCTGCAAAAAATATAAAAATTAGCCAGGCATGTTGCCATATCCTGACAGTCCCACCTACTCAGGAGGCTGAGGTGGGAGGACTGTTTGAGCTCAGGAGGTGGAAGCTGAGGCAAGCCAAGATCATGTCACTGCCTGGGTGACAAAGTGAGACCCTGTCTCAAAAAAAAAAAAACCTATTGAGAGATACAATCAGTTCTTACTTTAAGAGTCCAAGAATCTCTGTCAATAACTTGCCAAAGTGGCTCCCTCACCCCACCTCAATCCCAACTCCCCAGAATAAAAATGTAAAGATTCCAACATAAACTTCGTGAAGTTTAAAAGCTAATGCTACAATTACACACCAAAACAGAAGCAACTTCTCAAAGAAACCTGCTATCCTCAATTAACAAAAGAAACATAATTAAAGAAAAGGACATGATACAACAGCTTTTATCTGTCCAAACAAAACTGAATTCTTGCTTGTACCCTCCCCTTCTAAATAAACCTAGAAACACAGGAGGAAAATAAGAACAAAAGGACAGACTTTCCACTCTGAAATCATGCTGCTGGTAAAAACTGCTATTTGTCCCTTTTATGCCTGCTCAAATGATACCACAGTTTGGTCCCAGGTTCTGGGAAATCCAATCAGCTCTCCTCCTGGCCACTTATCAGTCCTTCAACCCAGTTGCCTAACTGGTCACTGAATCCTAGCTCCTAAAAAAAATCCCTTGGACTTTTCCCCATTTGTGCACCTTTTCTACCCCCACAGCTACCACTAAGAAACAGGTCCTTATCATTTCTATTTGGACCTAACAGCCATCTGCTTCCAATGTCATCCAACTTTTGTCCTTTCCACTATCCACACTGCTGCAAAACTGATCACAAAATTCTCCTCTGTAAAACTATACAGCAAACTGTTAAGCAGTGGTTATCTCTAGTGAATGGGATTACAGGGACTTTTCACTGCCTATTTTTTTATTATTTGTTTGCATTTTACAACATGTATTCCCTTTACAATCAGAAAAAAAAAATCACTATTTCCATTTTGGGAACAAAAACAATTTATTCCACTTGGAATCTATTACTCCCTTTCTCCATCAGGTTAACACCAAATTCTTTAGCCTGGCACACATTACCATGCTCTCGCTCTCTCTCAAACGCATTTTCAACCTCCGTCCTGAGTATTTGCTCTAGACATCCTGAATGACTTGCTGTTGTTCTTTCCTTCACAATTTTATACATTTTGCTTCCTCTGCATAGACTACAAAGATGTAACAATAATCTTGAGTCTGTTCCAAATAGCAATCTATCTCCCACTAATAGCTATCATAAATTATTAATCTAAGAAGAATGAAGTTTCACTTGTTCACCTGCAGCACATTATTCCTACAGTCTGCGGCCTACACTCCCACCATTACACCAACATACTAAATTCTTTCCTTCTGATCAGCGTAACTGATGTTTTTCAAAGAATAAAATAAAATGACACTTTGCATCCATAGCCTGAGAGATGACATGGGAGGAGGCAGCACAATGCAGAGTACTAACTTTGGGCAGGGGCAGGAACAGCAGACAAATATAGGGCAAGGACCCTTGTTAAATTTGCTGCACAACTTTTCAGAGTATAATAGCTTTACTTGAAGTGTTGGAAATTTCCACATCAAGTAAAAGCACAATAAAGTTAAATTTGAAAATACTAAGAATATCTGAGCTGGGTGCGGTGGCTCACACCTATAATTTCAGCACTTTGGGAGGCCGAGGCATGCAGATCACTTGAGGTTAGGAGTTCGAGACCAGCCTGGCTAACATGGTGAAACCCCATCTCTACTAAAAATACAAAAGTCAGCCGGGCGTGGTGGCGCACACCTGTAATCCCAGCTTCTCCAAAGGCTGAGACAGGAGAATCACATGAACCCAGGAGGTGGAGGTTGCAATGAGGCAAGATCATGCCATGGCTCTTCAGTGTGGGCGACAGAGTAAGATTCTGTCATAAAAAAAAAAAAAACAAAAAGGCACTTCCAAACCTAAGTATAAGAGCTTAAACCACAAAACTCTAAGAACAAAACAAAGCAGTAAAGCAGTAAATCTTTGCAACCTTGGATCACGCAGTGGTTTCTTAGAACAAGCAACAAAAGAAAAAAAAGAGATGGATTGGACTTTACCAAAATTAAAAACTTTTGATTCAAAGTGAATCACAAAACCAAAGAAGTGAATCATCAAGAAATTGAAAAGGCAGGCTGGGCACGGTGGCTCACACCCGCTATCCCAGCACTTTGGGAGGCTGAGGCAGGTGGATCGCCTGAGGTCAGGAGTTCGAGAAAAGCCTGGCCAACATGGTGAAACCCCATCTCTACTAAAAATACAAAAATTAGCCGGCGTGATGGTGCGCACCTGTAATATCAGCTACTCGGGAGGCTGAGGCAGGAGAACTGCTTGAGCCGGGGAAGAAGAGGCTGCAGCGAACCTCTGCACTCCAGCCTGAGGGACAGAGCAAGACTTCATCTCAAAAAAAAAAAAAGAAAGAAAAGAAAGTGAAGAGGCAACTCAAAAAAACAAGAAATATTTGCAAATTATACATCACATAAGAGCATAGTATTAAGAATATAGGCCGGGCGCGGTGGCTCAAGCCTGTAATCCCAGCACTTTGGGAGGCCGAGACGGGCGGATCACGAGGTCAGGAGATCAAGACCATCCCGGCTAACACGGTGAACCCCGTCTCTACTAAAAATACAAAAAACTAGCCGGGCGACATGGCGGGCGCCTGTAGTCCCAGCTCCTCGGGAGGCTGAGGCAGGAGAATGGCGTGAACCCGGGAGGCGGAGCTCGCAGTGAGCTGAGATCCGGCCACTGCACTCCAGCCTGGGCGGCAGAGCGAGACTCCGTCTCAAAAAAAAAAAAAAAAAAAAAAAAAAAAAAAGAACTCTTACAACAATAAAAATACAACCCAATTTTAAAATGGGCAAAGAATTTGAGTAGGCATTTCTCCAAAGAATATATGCAATGTTCGCTAAGTACAGGAAAAAATGCTCAACATCATAAGTTATTAGGGAACTGCAAATCAAAACCACAGTGAGCTACCACTTCATGCCCACGAGGATGACTAAAATCAGAAAGACAGACAATACCATATGCTGACAACGATGTAGAGAACTGAAACCCTCATACATTTCAGGTGGAAATGTGAAATGGTACAGCTGCTTTGGGAAAGACGCTGGTAGTTCTTCCAAAGGTTAAACATCCTAACAGTTAACAAATTATGCTGCAGTTCCACTCCTAGATATATACTGAAAACATACGGCCCAACAAAAACTTCTACAAAAATATTTATATCAGCATTAGTCATAATGGCCTAAAAGTGGAAACAATCAAATGTTCATCAGTTGATGAATGGATAAACACAACGTGATATAACCACACAGTCATTTGAAAGAATGATATACCCATACATGCTACAATATGGGTGAACTTTGATTATGCTGAGTAAAAGCAGCAAGACACACAACAACATATATAGTATGATTTCATTTGTACGTAATGTCCAGAATAGAAAAATCCATAGACAAGCCACAAAAAGTTGATTAGAGGATACCAGGGAAATGAGGAGTGAATGCTAATGTGTACAGAGTGTTTGTGGTGATGAAATGTTCTAAAATTAGATAATGGCGATAATTATACAACACTGTGCATATGCTAAAAACCACTGAATTGTCCAAAAAAAAAAAAACCCCCGGCTAGAAGGCCCTAAACATTTAACTAATGGAAAATGCACTAATTCATCAATCAGTCAATATCCTAGAATGTTTATAGAAAAGTACATTCTGACAATTTTTGGTAACCAATTTGCCTTCACCAATCTCCCTTCATTAGAGATCACTGCTTGCTCCACAGGCAAATACAATTGATCCTTGAACAATACAGGATTTAGCGGCGCTTACCCCATACACAGTCAAAACCCACCTACAACTTGACTCCGACAAACTTAACCACTTATAGCCTACTGTTGACTGGAAACCTCACCAATAACATAAACAGTCAATTAACATATATTTTATATGTTATTTTAATTACATACTGTATTCTTACAATAAAGTAAACTACAGAAAGAAAATGCTAAGGAAACCACAAGAAAGACAAAATATATTTACTATTCATTAGTAGAAGTGTTTCATCATAAAAGTCTTCATCCTCATTGTCTTCACATTGAGTCGACTGAGAAGAAAGAGGGGAGTTGGTCTTGCTGTTTCAAGGATGGCAGAAGCGGAAGAGGTAGAAGGGGAGACAGAAGAGGCAGGCAAACTTAGTGTAACTTTATAGAAATACATCATAGGCCTTGCGCGGTGGCTCATGCCTGTAATCCCAGCACTTTGGGAGGCTGAGGTGGGCAGATCACCTGAGGTTGGGAGTTCGCGACCAGCCTGACCAACACAGAGAAAATCCGTCTCTACTAAAAATACAGTATCAGCCGGGCATGGTGGCACATGCCTATAATCCCAGCTACTCAGGAGCCTGAGACAGGAGAATCACTTGAACTGGGGAGGCAGAGGTTGTGGTGAGTCGAGATCAAGCCATTGCACTCCACCCTGGGCAACAAGAGCGAAACTCCATCTCAAAAAAAAAAAAAGAAATACATCATAATTTCTGCCTTTTTTGCTTTTTCATTTCTCTAGAAATGTTTTGGTATGGTACCATTCCTTCTTCCACCATCTGCTTTAGTTTCAGTGTCTGTATCATAGAAGAGTAGATGTTGCAAAAGAAGTCCAAAGCAGCCTAAATAATCAGAACTATTTTGCCAGTTTGTCTAACATCAATTTGTTTCCCGATACTGCTTCTTTTGTGTCTTTTTCCTCATCATCTGGTACTGGTTCAGAAGCACTCATCTCCATCAAGTCATCTATTAATTTCTCTGGTGTGCCATCTATTGGGTCTTTAATTCTCTCAGATCTATATTTTAAAACCCTTCATTCCCCCATCTTTTTTTCCATACCCACAATTTCTTTCATGGCTCTTTATCTGGCACTGCCATAAACCCTGTGAAGTCATGCACAACATCTGGACACTGTTTTCTCCAGCAGGAATGTAATGTTTTGAGCTTGATGGCCTTCTGTGGCTGTAATAATGGCATCTTAAATGGTGCAATCCTTCTAGACTTTCATGACGTTCTCCGTATTGGGGTTCTCTTTCATAATGTAGACAATCCTTTCCATAGGGTACTGCGTGTAATGAGCCTTAAAGGTCTTATGACCCACTCATCTACAGGCTAAATTAGAAATGTGTTTGGGGGGCAAATAGATCACTTCAACACCTTTGGTGTTGAACTCATTGGGCTATGGGGGATCACGGGATTGTCTAATATCAAAAGAACTTTAAAAGGCAGTCCCTTATTGGCAAGGTACTTTCTTAGGGAACAAAGCATTGATGGAACCAATCAAGAAAAAGGGTTCTCATTGTCCAGACTTTCTTTTGTAAAATGAAAAGACTGGCGGCTGATGTTTATCTTTTCCTTCCAAGGCTCAGGGGTTCACAGCTTTATAGATAAAGGCAGTCCTAATCATAAACCCAAACTGAATTTGCACACAATGGTAGAATTCTATCCTTCTATCCCTTCTTGCCTTAAATCCTGGGGCTTGCTTCATTACTAATAAACGTTCCTCGTGGCATTTTTTCCAGAATAAGGCCCTTTTGTCCGCATTAAAAACCTATTCAGGACCAGGTGCAGTGGCTCACGCCTGTAATCCCAGTACTTTGGGAGGTCGAGACGGGCGGATCACTTGAGGTCAGGAGTTTGAGACCAGCCTTGGCCAACATGGTGAAACTCCGTCTCTACTAAAAATATAAAAATTATCTGGCATGGTGGTGCATGCTTGTAATCCCAGCTACTCGGGAGGCTGAGGCAGAATCGTTTGAACCCGGGAGGCAGAGTTTGCAGTGAGCAGGGATTGTGCCACTGCATTCCAGCTTGGGCGACAGAGCAAGGCTCTATCTAAAACAAACAAACATACAAACACCTATTCCAGCAGATATCCTTTCTCCTCAATGATTTTTTTTTTTTTTTGTTTTGCAATAAGGTCTCACTCTGTCACCCAGGCTGGAGTGCAGTAGAACAATCACAGCTCACTGTGTAGCCTCTACCTCCTACGCTTAAGTGATTCTCCAACCTCAGCCTCACAAGTAGCTGAGACTCTAGGTAACGTGCCACCATATTTTATTTTATTTCTTTGTAGAGACAGAGTCTGACTATGTTGCCCAAGCTGGTCTCGAATTCCTGGGCTCAAGTGATCCTCCTACTTTGGCCAGCCAAAGTGCTGGGATTTACAGGCGTGAGCCATGACACCCAGCAGGAATATTGTTTTGAGCTTTCATAATCCAATGATTTTCTTAATGGCATCTGGGAACGTATCTGCTGCATTTACTGTTATCTTGACTGGGTTTTGCGGGGTTTTTTGGTTTCTTTTTGTTTTGAGACATAGTCTCGCTCTGTTGCCCAGGCTGGAGTACAGTGGCACGATCTTGGCTCACCGCAACCTCTCCCTTCCGGGTTCAAACGATTCTGCCTCAGCCTCCCGAGTAGCTGGGATTACAGTCGTGCACCACCATACCCGGCTAATTCTTGCATTTTTAGTAGAGACAGGGTTTCATCATGTTAGTCAGGCTGGTCTTGAACTCCTGACCTCAAGTGATCCACCCACCTCGGCCTCCCAAATTGCTGGGATTACAGGCGTAAGCCACTGCACCCAGTCTGTTTTTTGTTTTTTTGGTTTTTTTTTTTTTTGAGATAGGCTCTTGATCTGCTGCCCAGGCTGGAGTGAAGTGGTGCAAGATTATACCTCACTATAACCTTAAACTCCTGGGCTCAAGTGACCCTCCTGCCTCAGCTTCTCAAGTATCTAGGACTACAGGTTTGCATCACCATGCCTGGCTAATTTTTTTTTTTTTTTTTTTTTCAGAGATAGGGTCTCACTACATTGCCTAGGCTGGACTCAAACTCCTGGTCTCAAGAGATCCTCCTGCCTCAGGCTCCCTAAGTGCTGGGATTACAGGCATGAGCCACCACATTCAGCCTATCCTGACAATTTTAAAGCCATCTCTTTCCAAAATTATCTAACCATCCTTGGCTGCCATAAAATTCTCCAGCTTTAGATCCTTCACCTTTCTTTTGCTATAAGGTGTCATGAATTTTTTCTCAAATCACATTAGAATCTATAGGTATGCCTCTCTTATAGCAATCCTGCACCCACAGAGAAGCTGTATCTTTTCAACAAAAAATAAAAGTTATTTAGCAAAAGTGCAAGATTTTTGTACCTGTTGGCATAGCTGGAGAAATAGCTTCACAAACTTCCTTTTCTTTTTTTTTTTCTGATCCTTATGCTATATTCATTTATCTTGAAATAGTGAGCAACTGCAGCTGCAGACTTCAATCTACAGTACATATCAAGGAATTGAACTTTTTTTTTCTAATGTCATAAGTTCTCTCTGCTTCTTGGGAGTACCTCTGGCATCATTAATGGCACGCCATACGGGTGCCATGGTGTTATTCAAACTTTACAGTATTCCACTTAACATGATGAAAAATACACAAGAACCACAAGTGATCACTTTTTACTGCTATATCTAACTTACTAGAAAGACAAACTGCTTAGGTGGAGATGATTAGCATCACATTGCATTTTAAGTATGTATCTGCAACACTTGAGCTCACAGCAATAGCAACAAGAAATGGCTACAAAATTATCATAGTAAGTAGTACAGTATGTACAACAGTGAATTTTATGCAGTTATGATTCAGTATTATACCTTTACATTTGTTTACATTTCTCTGGACTGCAAACGGCATCATGTGTGGTCTTTAAGTGTCTGTGTGCATAAGTTTAGATAAATTTTAACTTTTTTTTATTTTCTTTGAGGCGGAGTCTTGCTCTGTGGTCAGGCTGGACTGCAGTGGTGCCACCTCAGTGCACTGCAACCTTTGCCTCCTGGGTTCAAGCTATTCTCCTGCCTCAGCCTCCCAAGTAGCTGGGACTACAGGCATGCGCCACCACACCCAGCTAATTTTTGTATTTTTAGTGGAGACAGGGTTTCAGCATGTTGGCCAGGATGGTCTCGATCTCTTCACCTTGTGATCCACCTGCCTCAGCCTCCCAAAGTGCTGGGATTACAGGCGTGAGCCACCACGCCAGCCAAATTCTAACTTTATTTTTAAACAGGGTCTCACCATGTTGCTCAGGCTGGTCTCAAACTCCTGAGCTTAAGGAATTCTTCCACCTTGGCCTCCCAAAGTGCTGGGATTGCAGGAATGAGCCACTAAGCCTGGCCAAATTTTAACTTCTTATAATAGATTTGTGTCTATTTTATGTTAGCAAATGATAAAACAGACTAGTATCTACATACATTTTATACATTCATGACACACCTAATTTTTTCCTATTTTTTTCCATATTTCTAAGCTATGCAATTCATCTACAAATTTATTCAAATTGTTGCAAATCTCCAAAAAACTTTATGTGTAAGTGGACCTGCACAGTTCAAATTTTGTTCAAAGGGCAAATGTAGTTCTCATTATCTTTATAAATTCTGTTACAGACTTAAATGTTGGGATAGGAGTTAGAAAACCCAATATATAGCTATTCATATACTCAACACCAATATATCAGATGCTGAAACGTATTATGTGATATTAAGGAAGGCATTATATATTTCTGGACTGCTTCTGAGGCAAGCAATTTGAACCATAAAGATTCCACATAGCTCTAAAAGCTTACGTTGTGTTTATACTGCTACCCATAAGTACATCCAAGAGAGTATTTTTAAGTTTCTAATTATATAGGTTCCTAAGCTGGGCATGGTGGCTTACGCCTGTAATCCCAGCACTTTGGGAGGCGGAGGCAGGTAAACCACTTGAGGTCTGGAGTTCAAGACCAGCCTGGCCAACATGGAGAAAACCTGTCTCTACTAAAAATAGAAAAATTAGCCCAGTGTGGTGGCAGGTGCCTGTAATCCCAGCTACTGGGGAGGCTGAGGCATGAGAATCACTTGAACCTGGGAGGCAGAGGTTGCAGTGAGCCAAGATCATACCATTACTCTAGCCTGGGTGACAGAGCAAGACTCTGTCTCAAAAAACAATAAAATAAAATAAAAAATAAAAATAAATTATATAGGTCATTAAAACTCCCACTTTACGTAAATCAATGTAGTAATAAGAAATATTGATCTAGATTCACTTTGAAATTTATAATAAGGGTCATGATAAAGTCAAAAATTAAGTACACTTTGATTTACATATGCTTTCCTATCCCTCTGCATATTTCTACTTTAGAAAGTTCTGTCTCTCAGAAAAACAAAGTTTTAACCGGACATCTGTTGATCATAGTGCTATTTATAATAATAAAAAGTTATAAATAAGCATCGATCAACAGAGTAACTGGTTAAACAAATAAATGTACACGTATACAGACTATAGTTATTAAAAATGTTGAACAAGGGCCAGGCGCAGTGGCTCACGCCTGTAATCCCAGCACTTTGGGAGGCCGAGCCAGGCGGATCACGAGGTCAGGAGATCAAGACCATCCTGGCTAACACGATGAAACCCCATCTCTACTAAAAATACAAAAAATGAACCGGGCTTTGTGACAGGTGCCTGTAGTCCCAGCTACTCGGGAGGCTGAGGTAGAAGAATGGTGTGAACCTGGGAGGCGGAGGTTGCTGTGAGCCGAGATCGTACCACTGCACTCCAGCCTGGGTGACAGAGCAAGACTCAGTCTCAAAAAAATAAATAAAATAAAACAAAATAAAATAAAATAAAAATGTAGAACACTGGTTCTGATCTGTCATGGAAAGAAAAACAGAATTAAAATTTAAAAGTAAAAGAAAAGAAAAATGTAGAATAGTGATTTTGGGAGGAAAGAAGGTCAGAAACCATACCCATAAGAATAACTGCATATAATTAAAAATATTATTGATAGAAGAGTTGTAGATGCAAATGGTATAGATTTTTCTTTAGGAAAAAAGAAGGAAAGAACACAACTACTGGAAAAGAAGGTTTAGTAAAATGGAAAAATATTCATTATATATTGTAAAATGTAAAATACAGGTTACCAAAAAGTATGTAGAATATGATCACATTTTGGAGAAAATAAAAGTAGGTATTCCCTGAGAAAGAAGTGTAGAAAAACATACCACACCATTCATAATGTTTATCTATGAATAACTTTACTTCGTTTTGCTTATCTTTGTTTCCTAATTTTTCTTTTTTTTATAGAGACAAGGTCTCACTCACTATGTTGCCCAGGCTGAATTCAAACTCCTGGGTTCAGGCAATCCTCCTGCCTCAGCCTTCTGAGTAGCTGAGACTATAGGCACACACACTGTGCCCAGCTTGGTTTTTAAAATAATAATAATTACTATTATTATTTTTAGAGATAGGGTCTCGCTATGCTGTCTAGGCTGATCTTAAACTCTTGGCCTCAAGCAATCCTCCCACCTCAGCCTCCCAAATTGCTGGGATTATAGGCGTGAGCCACCAAGCCCAGCCACCCAGCACGTTTTCTAATTTTTTAATTTTTTCTTAAACATATACACATGTATATACATATATACATAAATAAAAAATATATATATACATATATATTTTTTTGAGACACAGTCTCACTCTGTTGCCAGGCTGGAGTGCAGTGGCACGATCTCAGCTCACTGCAACCTCCGCCTCCCGGGTTCAAGCGATTCTCCCGACTCACCCTCCCAAGTAGCTGGGACCATAGGCGCGTGCCACCATGTCCAGCTAGTTTTTGTATTTTCAGTAGAGATGGGGTTTCACCATGTTGGCCAGGACAGACTCAATCTCTTGACTTCATGATCCACCCACCTCAGCCTCCCAAAGTGCTGAGATTACAGGAGTGAGTCACCACGCCTGGCCCTTTACTTATTTTTTTTTAATTTAATCTGAGAAAAGATAAGGTCGTCCCGTTTTTCTTTTCTCTTTATTTTCAAGGCTAAAGTAAAAGAGCCCATCATCAAACCAATTTTTCTTTCCTAATTTTTTTTTTTTTTTTTTGAGACAAAGTCGAACTTGTTCTGTCACCCAGGCTGGAGTGCAGTGGCACGATCTCAGCTCACTGCAACCTCCGCCTCCCAGGTTCAAGCGATTCTCTTGCCTCAGCCTCCCGAGTAGCTGGGATTACAGACACATGCCACCATGCCCGGCTAATTTTGGTATTTTTAGTACAGACAGGGTTTCGTCATGTTGCCAGGCTGTTCTCGAACTCCTGACCTCAGGTGATCCGCCCGCCGCTACAGGCGAGGGATGGACATTCATGGCGAATACTTTTTTGTAACAATTCATTATAGATGTGGATAAAATTCTGTCTTCCTGCTGAATCTAACCAGCTTAATCCTCACTCTCAAAAAACTGACTATAATTTTTACTCAATATCTACCCTTTTTATTTACTAACTTAACCTTCAGGGAAATGTATCATTGAAACCCCCTATATAGATTTAGCGAATAAATAAACTAATGCTTTGCTGGGAACTTTTACACATTTTGATTCAATTACTCCTCGCAACAATCAGTGAGGGGTGCTTTGTCATTCAACAAATCTTACAGATGGGGAAACTGAGATACAGAGAGATTATTTAACTACCAAAGTCCCACTGCTAGACAGTATTTATTAGCTGAGATTTGAAATAGGTTTTCAAAAGGTTTTGGTACATCGCAGTTTGTTTTTCCTTTGTATGTATATTTACTAGGAATCAGGAGCAAAAATCTTTCCCCGAGAACAGAAAATACAAGTAATTTGTTAAGAGGGAATAAACATTATTCAAATCCTTTAGTCCCCAAAAAATACTGTTTATTCAAATGCTGAAAAAGAAAATGTCTTTGTGACAGTAAATTAAACAAGGAGCCTTGGCTAACTGTCCTAGAGCAAAGGTAAACTCTAACATGACTCCATTCTCTTCACTATCATAAATACCAAATTTCTCTGTGGTGTTTTCCTATCACTTATCTAAAAAGATAAGCACAACATTAGTGTTATAAGGCTTTGCTTAAAAAAAATTATCGTAAATTTTAAGCCTTTTTACTTATATGGACATGAAAGTCAACAAAATGTGTTCTGGTTGATTATGAAAAGTCTTTACACAGTGTGGGAGACAGTGATAGCTCATAAATTGTACTTATTAAGAACGTGGGTTTTAACTGCTTAACATTAACTCAAAGATTTCTTGCCCACCTTTCACTGAACCCTTTGTTCTACACTGTGGCAGAGACTATTACTGACTGGCTTCCCCACAGCCATTCACAACCTGTTTTCCCTTGTGTCCCTCTAATCCAAAGAAGGCATTTGCTTACCATTTGGTTGGTACAGTCTCTTTTGCTTTTCAGCCTTTGCCTCTTCCCCTTCTTCCTGCCAGAATGTGAAAGAAATACCTGGAGGCATAACAATCATTTGGAACCACGTGTATAAAAACCACAGAACAGACAGAGGAAAGGAGGCGAATACTTGTTAATATCCTAGCACAATTGCACCAGCCCAGCATGCCCCATCTCTGGACCTTTCCTTACCAGAGGAAAATAAACACCTTATTGGTATAATATTGATTGGTTTTTCTGTTGCACAAAGCCAGAATGACAAATCCACACACGATAAACACCAGAGTGGTGTTATTCCCAGGTTTTTTGTTTGTTTGTTTGTTTGTTTGGAGATGGAGTCTCGCTCTGTCACCCAGGCTGGAGTGCAGTGGCACAATCTCAGCTCACTGCAACCTCTGTCTCCGAAGTTCAAGCAATTCTCCTGTCTCAGCCTCCCGAGTAACTGGGACTAAGGGCGCCCGCCACCACGTCCGGCTAACTTTTGTATTTTTAGTAGAGACGGGGTTCCACCATATTTGATCAGGCTGGTCTCGAACTCCTGACATCAGGTGATCCACCCGCCTTGGCCTCCCAAAGTGCTAGGATTACCTGTGAGCCACTGCGCCTGGCCTGTTCTTCCCAGTGTTAAATGACAGCTAGATCTGCATTCTCCTCTTTTTTTTTTTTTTTTTTTTTTTTTTGAGACGGGGTCTCACTCTGTCGCCAGACTGGAATGCAGCAGCATTGTCTTGGCTCACTGCAACCTCTGCCTCCCAGGTTCAAGCAATTCTCCTGCCTCAGCCTCCCAAGTAGCTGGGACTACAGACGTATGCTACCATGCCCAGCTAATTTTTTTTGTATTTTAGGAGGGACGGGGTGTCACCATCTTAGTCAGGATGGTCTCAATCTCCTGACCTCGTGATCCGCCCGCCTCAGCCTCCCAAAGTGCTGGGATTACAGGGGTGAGCCACCACACCCGGCCTGATATTTTTCAAAATGCTTTTAATAATTTCTACACCAAAACACAACATGAAACTTTGTTTATTCACTACTTTTCAAAATAATATATATATCTGTGAAAAAAATTACCCATTATTCCAATAAAAATTAACAACAGGAAATTAAGATGACTAAAAAACTTCCTGGTAAATTATATTGTAGAACATATCTTTAACATAAACGTAGAAAATGTGGATGACAAGATTACATAAAAATTAAATATTCCAAGGAAAACTTGCTGCTGTCTTGTTTTGTTTTGTTTTTGTGACAGGGTCTCAGTCTGTCACCAAAGCTTGAGTGCAGTGGTGTGATCACAGCTCACTGTAGCCTCAACTTTCCCTGGCTCAGGTGCTTCTCCCACCTTAGCCTCCTGAGTAGCTGGGACTACAGGTGCATGTCACCACACTTGGCTAATTTTTGTATTTTTTGTAGAGACAGGGTTCCCCCATGTTGCCCAGGCTAGTACAGAACTCCTGGGCTCAAGCAATCCACAGACCTCAGCCTCCCAAAGTGCTGGGATTACAGGTGGGAGCCACCATGCCCAGCAAAAACTTTCGACTTTTTAATAGGTCAAAAATACTTACCAACTATAAAGTGGGTAAAGACTAGTGAGGCTGGAAGAGGGGTGGTACCTCAACCACGAACTACAGGTCCTAGGAGCTAAGAGATATGTAAATTGTAAGGCTGGTCAGCTCTTTAGCTCAGATATAGGAAAATCGTGGAGAAAACAGCTCTAACTACTGTCACGCTGAAGCAGAAACCATTTCAACTGTCAAATTGTGATAAAAAACATTCACAGCCACTGAGGTTGGGATGGGGGCACTTTTTACATATTGTTAGTAGTAGTGGAGAAAACTATATATGAAAAAAATTAGGTTATATATACTAAGAGGCTTAAACAACTAATACCCTTTAACACAGCAAATTAATTGATAAGACACTATTTTAAGGAAGGAATTAGATATAAAGACCAAGATTTAGACACAACAACAGCTATTAGTATTACATATATTATCAAAATTCTAGGAAAAACTTAAATGTTCAGCAAGCAGAAAGGACTCAGTAAAGCATTGCATATTCATATAATAAAAGATATAAACATCCACTAAAATCAAGTTCTTAAAGAAAATTCGATAATATAGATAAACACTGATCATATCTAAAGTTAGAGAATCTCAAACTCATTCACAGTACCCTTAGTATCTTAGTTTGTTCACAGGACCCTAGGTCAAAGGAAATACCTGATGATTCCAATCATTACATAATTAGGTAAAGTAATTTAGTAAGTACTTACGTCCAAACAACATATAATTATTTAAAAATAAAATACAGGCTGCCAGGCACTGTGGCTCACACTTGTAATCCCAGTACTTTGGGAGGCCGAGGCGGGCGGATCACGAGGTCAAGAGATCGTGACCATCCTGGCCAACATGGTGAAACCCTGTCTGTACTAAAAACACAAAAAATTAGCTGGGCATGGCAATGCGTGCCTGTAGTCCCAGCTACTTGGGAGACTGAGGCAGGAGAATCGCTAGAACCCATGAGGCGGAGGCTGCAGTGCGCCGAGATCGTGCCACTGCACTCCAGCCTGGCGACAGAGTGAGATTCCGTCAAACAAACAAACAAATAAATAAATAAATAAAAATACAGGCTGGGAGTGGTGACACATGCTTGTAATGCTAGCACTTTGGGAGGCTGAGGTGGCTGGACTGTTTGAGCTCGAGAGTTTGAGACCAGTCAACACAACATGGTGTGACCGCCATCTCTACAAAAACTACAAAACTTAGCTGGGCATGGTGGCATGCACCTTCCACCTACTTGGAAGGCTAAAATCAGAAAACGGCTTCAGCCCAGGAGGCCGAGGTTGCAGTGAGCTGAGACCGTACCACTGCACCCCAGCCTGAGCAATATAGTGAGACCCTGTTTCAAATAAATAAATAAATAAAAATAAAATACACATAAATTGATATTTGCCTCAGCTGTGAGAAAAAATGCACATATATGGCCGGGCATGGTGGCTCACCCCTGTAATCCCAGCACCTTTGGAGGCTGAGGTGGAAGAATCACGAGGTCAGGAGTTTGAGACCAGCCTGACCAACATGGTGAAACCCCGCCTCTACTAAAAAATACAAAAATTAGCTGTGTGTGGTGGTGGGTGCCTGTAATCCCAGATACTTGGGAGGCTGAGGCAAGAGAATCGTTTGAACCCGGGAGGCAGAGATTGCAGTGAGCTGAGATCATCGTGCCACTGCACTCCAGCCTGGGCAACAGGATAAGACTCCATCTCAAAAAAGATAGACAGACAGACAGACAGACAGATAGATAGATAGAACAATAAATATAAAATAAAATAAAAAATAATTTTAAAATTACAAAAACATTTACAGAAAAAAGTATAAAATCAAAAAGAGGAAGAGGGTTGGGCATGGTGGCTCACGCCTAAAATCCCAGCACTTTGGGAGGTGGAGTCAGGCGGATTACTTGAGCTCCATAGTTCAAGATCAGCCTGGGCTACGTAGCAAAACCGCATCTCTACAAAAAAACACAAAAATCAGCCAGGCGTAGTGGCACATGCCTGTTGTCCTAGCTACTTGGGAGGCTGAGGTGGGAGGATCACCTGAGCCCAGGGAGGTCGAGGCTGCATCACTGCTCTCCAGGCTGAGCAACAGAGTGAGACCGTGTCTCAAAACAAAAAAAAAAGAAGAGTGAAGAAAAAAATAGCCAGGTGCGGTGGCTCACACCTGTAATCCCAGCACTTTGGGAGGCCAAGGCGGACAGATAATTTGAGATCAGGAGTTCGAGACCAGCCTGGCCAACATGGTGAAATCCCGTCTCTACTAAAAATACAAAAAAAATTAGCCAGGCGTGGTGGCACACACCTGTAATCCCAGCTACTCAGGAGACTGAGGCATGAGAACTGCTTGAACCCAGGAGGCAGAGGCTGCAGTGAGCCAAGATTGTGCCACTGCACTCCACCCAACGCAACAGAGCAAAACTCCATCTCAAAGAAAAAGAAAAAAATACACATAAATTGAAACAAGAAATTGGATTTTTGGCTGGGAGCAATGGCTCACGCCTATAATCCCACCACTTTGGGAGGCCGAGGTGGGTGGATCACAGGGTCATGAGTTCAAGATAAGCCTCGCCAAGATAGTGAAACCCTGTCTCTGCTAAAAATACAAAAATTACCCCGGCGTGGTGGCAGGTGCCTATAATCCCAGGTACTCGGGAGGCCGAGGCAAAAGCATCACTTGAACCTGGGAGGCAGAGGTTGCAGTGAGCCCAGATCGCGCCACTGTACTCCAGCCTGGGCGACAAGAGTGAGACTCTGTCTCAAAAAAAAAAAAAAAAAAACTTCCCAGAAACAACAAGATATACTAGAAGACATGAAGCAATAGTTTTGAATGTTAAGAAAAAATTTATTCTTAATATTTAATTATTAATTCAGCCAGACTTATGAGAACAAAATACATTATCAGACATGCAAGAACTCAGAAAATCTACACATCCTATATGAAAATGCTACTTAAAAAGACATCCTCAGCTAGGCACAGTGGCTCATGCCTGTAATCCTAGTACTTTGGGAGGCCGAGGCAGGCAGATCACCTGAGCCCAAGAGTTTAAGATCAGCCTGGGCAACATGGCAGAACCCTGTCTCTTCAAAAAAATATGAAAATTAGCCAGGCGTGGTAGTGGGTGCCTTTAAGCCCAGCTACTCAGGGGGCTGAGGTGGGAGGACCACCTGAGCCAGGAGGTCGGGGTGCAGTGAGCCATGATCATGCCACGGCACTCCAAACTGGGTGTTAAGAATAAAACCAAACTGTCTTCCAAAAAAAAAAGACATCCTCATCTAAAAACAACCAAGAGCAAGACTCCAAGAAAAACCACACATAGGATATAAAGAAAAACTACTAGCTGAATATGACCCAGAAGACTTGAAGAAAAGGCAGAATAAATTAACATCAACAATTAGATCTTAATACCTGGAACACTGTTTCAAGCTGCACTTTTTTAATACAGTCATCCCTCAGTATGGTGTGGGGAGGAGTATGTGGACCATGTGGTTGGTTTCAGTTCCTTCCAAACCAAAATCCAAGAATGCTCAAGTCCCTGATATAAAACGGCACCATATTTGCATATAACCTATATGTATCCTCTCGTATATTTTAAATCATCTCTATATTACTTATAATACTTAATACAATGTAAATACTTTATAAATAGTTATGCTGGGTTTATTTGCATTATTTTTTATTGTTTGGGAGTTTTTTCTAATTTTTTTTTTTTGGAGTTTTTTCTAATTTTTTTTTTCTCGGCTCACTGCAGCTTCAACCTCCCCAGCTCAAGTGATCTTTCCACCTCAGCCCCCAAGTTAGCTGGGACCACAGGCATGCACCACTATACCCAGCTAGTTTTTTGTTTACTTTTTTGTAGAGACGAAGTCTCACTATATTGCTCAGGCTGGCCTTGAACTCCTGAGCTCAAGCAATCCACCCGCCTAGACCTCCCAAAGTGCTGGAATTACAGGTGTGAGCCACAGCGCCCAATCTTGAATATTTTCAACACACAGTTGATTGAATCTGTGGATGCAGAACCTATAGATAGAGAGGGCTGATGGTACTAAAGATTACATTTCCTTCTCCACGAGTCTCAACATATTAATCTACTCAGCAGTAACTAATTTTAAAATCATAGTATTTCAATGCTGTTGAATGCTTTAAATGTTCACTTTTTAGAATTAACCCATGGACAAAAGAGCATTGAATACACCAAAATACTATAAACATTATTACTAACATTATACTTTAAAAATTGGGAAGTAGCAACAAAGAGTGGGAAAGATGTATTACCTCCTTTAACATTCATGCTAGAAAGACACAATCTCTAAAGATTGAACCAGGAAGAATTTGAAACCCTGAACAGACCAATATCAAGTTATGAAATGGAATCAGTAATTAAAAGCCTACCAACCAAAAATAGCCCTGGACCAGATGGATTCACAGTTGAATTCTGCCAGACATACAAAGAAGAGCTGGTACCAATCCTACTGAAACTATTCCAAAAAATCAAGGAGGGAGGATTCCTCCCTAATTTATTCTACAAAATCAGTATCATCCTGATACTAAAATCTGGCAAAGATACAACAAACAGAGAAAAGTACAGGCCAATATCCCTGATGAACGTAGATGCAAAAATCCTCAACAAAATACAAACCAAATCCAGCAGCACATTGAAAAGATAATTCACTATGATCAAGTGGGCTTTATTCCTGGGATGCAAGGATGGTTCAACATATACAAATGAAGAAATGTGATTCACCACATAAACAGAAATAAAAACAAAAACCATATGATCATCTCAGTAAGCACAGAAAAAGCATGTGACAAATCTAACATTCCCTTCATGACAAAAACGCTCAACAAACTAGGCACTGAAGGAACATAGCTCAAAATAATAAGAGCCATCTATGACAAACCCACAGCCAACATCATACTGAAAGAGCAAAAGTTGGATGCATTCCCCCAACAACTGGAACAAGACAAGGATGCCCACTCTCACCACCCCTATTCAATACAGTATTGGAAGCCCTAGCCAGAGCAATCAGGCAAGAGAGAAAAATGAAAGGCATCCAAACAGGAAAAGAGGAAGTCAAATTATTTATTTACTGATAATATGATCCTGTACCTAGAAAACCCTAAAGATTCCTTCAAAAGTCTCCAAGACCTGATAAACGACTTCAGTACAGTTTCACGATAAAATATCAACATATAAAAATCAACCGCATTTCTATACACCAATAACATTCAAGCTGAGAACCAAACCAA
Organism: Rhinopithecus bieti; assembly: GCF_001698545.2. NCBI lineage: Eukaryota > Metazoa > Chordata > Mammalia > Primates > Cercopithecidae > Rhinopithecus > Rhinopithecus bieti. Next base: position 2,241,883 of record NW_016809526.1, on the reverse strand, counting down.
GAATGCAATCTTGGCTGGGGGCTAGGGGAGGGAGCTGGCTCACACCTGTAATCAGCAGCACTTTGGGAGGCCAAGGTGGGAGAACTGCTTGAGCCCAGGAGTTCAAGACCAGCCTTGATAACATAGTGAGACCCTGTCTCCACAAAAAATTTAAAAATTAGCCAGGCTTAGTGGTGTACACCTGTGGTCCCAGCTACTCAAGAGGCTGAGGTGGGGGAATTGCTTAGGCCCAGGAGATTGAGGTTGCACTGAGCCATGATCACGCCACTGCACTCCAGCCTCAGTGACAAAGCGAAACTCTGTCTCAAAAAAATAAAATAAATAAGTTATTTTAAATTTTTTAAAATAAGAAAAAGACAACCCTATTAAAAAGTGGGCGAAGGACATGAATGGATACTTCTCAAAAGAAGACATACAAGTAGCCAAAAAATATGGGAGAAAATGTTCAACATCACTAGTCATCAGAGAAACACAAATTAAAACCACAGTGAGATACCATCTTACACCAGTCAGAATGGCTATTATCAAAAATAAAAAACAAGAGATGCTGGCAAGGTTGAGGAGAAAAGGGAACACTTATATACTGTTGGCAGGAATATAAACTAGTTCAGCCCCTGTGGAAAGCAGTTTGGAGATTCCTCAAAGAACCAAAAATAGAATTACCATTTGACCCAGCAATCCCATTACTAGGTATCTACCCAGAGGTAAAGAAATCATTCTACCAAAAACACACCTGCATTCGTATGTTTATCATAACACTATTCACAACAGCAAAGTCATGGAATCCTCCTTGGTGTCTATCAACAGTTAAAAAGAAAATGTGGTATATATACACCATGAAATACTATGCAGCCATAAAAAAGAATGAAATCACGTCCTTGGCAGCAACATGGGTTGGGCTGGAGGCCATTATCCTAAGTGAAATAAGAAAACAGAAAATTAAATACTGCATGTCCTCACTTATAAGTGTGAGCTAAACAATGGGTACACACAGACATAAAGATGTGAATAACAGACACCAGGGACTCCAAAAGGGGGAAAACAGAAGGGAATGGGTTGAAAAACTACTTACTGGGTACTAAGTTCACTATCTGGGTGATGGGTTCAACAGAAGCCCAAATTCAGCATTATGCAATATACCCATGCAACAACCCTGCACATGTATCCCCAAATCTAAAATCTAAAAGAAGAAAAAAATTCACATTGGAAAGATCAGAGATAATATCTAAATTAATAAATAACGAAAAACAAATTTAAGTTTATAATTTAAAGCCGTATAAGTATTTACTAGAGGCCGGGCACGGTGGCTGACACCCGTAATCCCAGTACTTTGGGAGGCTGAGGCAGGCGGATCACAAGGTCAGGAGATCGAGACCATCCTGGCGAACACGGTGAAACCCCGTTTCTACTAAAATTACAAAAACTTAGCCAGGCGTGGTGGTGGGCACCTGTAGTCCCAGCTACCCGGAAAGCTGAGGCAGGAGAATGGTGTGAATCCGGCAGGCGGAGGTTGCAGTGAGCCAAGATCACACCACTGCACTCCAGCCTGGGCAACAGAGGCAGACTTTGTCTCAAAAACTAAAAAGTATTTACTAGAAACAAATTAAAATAGAAGTAATAAATTTGAAGGTTAGGATGAGAAAAGGGAAAACAAAAGGGGTAGTGGGATTTCACAAAATTGCTCAGCCTCTCTGATGGAAACTTAACAAAAATTGCCTAAAGTTGATAAATCAAGAAGCAGAATTATATGTATATTATTTAAAGTTATAATGGTAAGCAACAGTAAGCAACAGCAAAACTTACACAGAAATGGTTAACACTGGTTACCTCTGAGATGTGACAAGGACAGTCTCCGGCACAGACAGTGAGAAGGAAGGCTTTTACTTTTTTTTTTTAAGACAGAGTCTTGCTCTGTCGCCCAGGATGGAGTGCAGTGGTGCAATTTTGGCTCATTGCAAGCTCCACCTCCCGAGTTTACGCCATTCTCCTGCCTCAGCCTCCCGGGTAGCTAGGACTACAGGCGCCCACCACCACGCCTGGCTAATTTTTTGTATTTTTAGTAAAGACAAGGTTTCTACAGGATGGTCTCAATCTCCTGACCTTGTGATCCGCCCACCTCAGCCCCCCAAAGTGCTGGGATTACAGGCGTGAGCCACAGCATCCAGCCTAGGCTTTTACTTTTCATTTTATATACAACTATACTGTTTAAGTTTTTTACCACATGCAACCGTTATTTCATAATTTTAATAGCATAAAATTATTTCCACTTTGATACAAATATACAACAAAGATCAATAGATTGCTAAAAAATCAATTAATACAATTCTGGTTTTGTAAATAAGACAAGATCAAATTACATAAAATCTTTCAGGAGACAGAAAAGTCCTTTTTTAAATTTGCACCTAAATCCTAAAATAAGAGTTCATCCCCTGTGGAAAGCAGTTTGGAGATTCCTCAAAGAACCAAAAATAGAATGATCATTTGACCCAGCAATTCCATTACTAGGTATCTACCCAGAGGAAAATAAATCATTCTACCAAAAAGATACCTGCACTCGTATATTTATCGTAACACTAAAATAATAGGATTTACTCAGTGTTTAAGTCATTCTTAAAATGCAATTACAATAACTAAATTGAGGCTGGGTGCAGTGGCTTACACCTGTAATTCCAGCACTTTGGGAGGCCAAAGTGGGTAGATGGCTTGAGCCCAGGAGTTCGAGACCAGCCTGGGCAACATGGAAAAATCCATTGTCTCTACAAGAAATGCAAGAATTAATCAGGCATGGTGGTACATGCCTGTAGTCCCAGCTCTTCAGGAGGCTGAGATGGGAGGATCATTTGAGCACAGGAAGTCAAGGCTACAGTGAGCTGTGACTGCATCACTTTCACTACAGCCTGGGTGACAAGAGCAAGACCCTGTCTCAAGAAAAGAAAGAGAGGAAAGAAAGAAAATACAGAACAAAAAGAAAAGAAAAGAAGAGAAAAGAGAAAAAGAAAGGGAGAAAGGGAGGGAAAGAGGGAGGGAAGGAGGGAGGGATCTTCCAGAAACCATGGACTTACCTTTCTGTCCAAATTTAAATATCTACAAACATCTGCAAAACACTTTGCCATGAATAGGTTTTGTTCTATAACTACAGAACAAAACAAAGTTAACTGGCCTATTTGGTAAATAAATCCATTCCCCAATCACGTCCAGCTTAGTAACTGAGATCATCCATTACAAACCCTCACTGAAAAAATGTTTTTAAATAGAAAATACACAACAGGTTTAAAGCCTCTATAAGAAGAGTGTATTTTTCCTTTAGCAAGACTTATTATATAGCTCAAGTTAAAGATTTTTTTTTTTTGAGATGGAGTCTTACTCCAGGATGGCATGCAATGGCACAATCTCGGCTCACTGAAACCTCTGCCTCCCGGGTTCAAGTGACTCTCCTGCCTCAGCCTCCTGAGTAGCTGAGACTACAGGTGCGCGCTACCACGCTCGGCTAATTTTTGTATTTTTCAGTAGAGATGGGGTTTCACCATATTGACCAGGCTGGTCTCGAACTCCTGACCTCGTGATCTGCCCACCTCAGCCTCCCAAAGTGCTGGGATAGCAGGCGTAAGCCACCACACCCCGCCAAGTTAAAGATATTTTATAAAGACACCTGTTGCCGGGCGCAGTGGCTCACGCCTGCAATCCCAGCACTTTGGGAGACCAGGCGGGCAGATCACAACGTCAGTAGAACGAGACCATCCTGGCTAACTCGGTGAAACCCCGTCTCTACTAAAAATACAAAAAAAAATTAGCCGAGCGTGGCAGTGTGTGCCTGTAGTCCCAGCTGCTGGGGAGGCTGAGACGAGAATGGCGTGAATCCAGCAGGCGGAGCTTGCAGTGAGCCGAAATTGCGCCAATGCACTCCAGCCTGGGCGACAGAACAAGACTCTGTCACAAAAAAGAAAAAAACAGACACCTGTTATTTGAGGACTTTACAGGTTTTTATTTCTCTGTGATCACTCACTTCTGGATAAGAACTCAAACCCTCAATAAATAACTACTGCTGCACACTTGTATCCTGAATTACATCCTGTCTTCTCTCTTGAGACTCTCTTTTACCCTGTACAGTGCACGTTCAAAACAGCGATTACAGGAAGTGTTGGACTATCAGCTATTTATAAATGGACAAAAATCTTTAAATAGCTTTGTCTGCTACTCTTTTATGGTTCTAGATACTCTCTGGTTTTAAAGAAATTGTCATGCTAGTTATTCATCTTGTCCCTTTGTTTTAGAGTCCAAAAGTAGTACTAATATTAGTCACATTTTAACAAGTTGATCTTTAAAAGAACACATTAGTTTCAAAACATCCAAATATTCTTACTCTAATAGTTTACCACCAAGAAAATTGCAAATTGTAATGTATTGCTGTAAAATCTCCTATATTGTCATCTAACCCTGCACTATAGAATAATTTTTCAAAACAAATAGATGCCCCTCATTATACTTGAAGGGTTGGTTCAGGGACCCCTGTATATACCAAAATCCACACATACTCAGGTCCTGCAGTTGGCCCTGGAGAACCCGCCTATACAAAAAGTTGGCCCTCATATATGCAGGTTTCACAAACCTGCATGTAAGTGGACCCATGCAGTTCAAACTCCTGCTATTCAACGGTCAACGGTACACAACTTATAACACCACATATTAACTTGTCTAGCATATCAAGTTCAAAAATATAAGACACTACATTTTATACACCTTAAAATATAAAAATACTTAATTCATCAACATTGACACAGATTGCATTAAAAACCTTTCCATGGATCTACTCTTCCTATATAAAACTCAGAGACACAGAGACTGTTTTAGGAGGCTTTCCCATGCTCCTAAAACAGTAGCCGTAAGAAAGTAGCTTAAACCCAGGAGGCAGAAGTACAGTGAGCCCAGATCGCGCCACTGCCCCCTAGCCTGGATAACAAAGCAAAACTCTGTCTCAAAAAAAAAAAGAAAGAAAGTAACTTGCGCTTCCTTTAACAAATGATTTATAGCTCATTTTTATGTGTTAATTATCACTGTCAGCCAGGTGCAGTGGCTCTCACACTTGTAATCCCAGCACTTTGGGAGGTCGAGGTGGGCAGATCTCCTGAGGTCAAGAGTTTGAGACCAGCCTGGCCAACATGGTGAAACCCGTCTCCACTGAAAAACACAAAATTAGCCGGGCATGGTGGCACATTCCTGTAATCCCAGCTACTTGGGAGGCTGAGGCAAGAGAATCGCTTGAACCCAGGAGGCAGAGGTTGCGGTGAGCCAAGATCGTGCCATTGCACTCCAGCCTGGGCAAGAAGAGCAAAACTCCATCTCAAAAAATATATATATATATTATTATTGTCTTAACATTTCACTTCCTTATTCTTAGCCAACACCCCCATCTCCAGTCTTCAAATATTTCTATCTTATACATCACTGTATTAGTGAACCATTCCAAGCCATTACTTCCAAAGGTAAACGGCTTCTAGGAATTTTTTTTTTTTTGAGACAGAGTCTTGCCCTGTCCCCCAGGCTGGAGTGCAGTGGTGCAATATTAGCAGCTTCCACATCCCAGGTTCAAGCAATTATTGTGCCTTAGCCTCCCAAGTAGCTGGGATTACAGACGTCTACTATCACACACGGCTAATTTTTTGTATTTTTAGTAGAGACGGAGTTTTCACTGTTGGCAAGGCTGGCCTTGATCTCGTTACGTCAAGTGATCTGCCCACCTCGGCCTCCCCGAAGTGCTGGGATTACAGGCATGAGCCACCATGCCCAGCCACATTGTATATTTTTATGCATATATACTATTTACAAACTTTTTTTTATAATACCTTTTTTTTTTTTAAGAGAGTCTCATTCTGTTGCCCATACTGAAGTGCAATGGCATCATCATAGCTCACTACAGCCTCAAACTCCTGGGTTCAAGCAATCCTCCCACCTCATCCGGCCACAAAATACTTTTCTGAAAAAGTAGTACAATATCCTTGATTTCATTCATAAATTGATAGTTCAAGTATTGATTTGCTTTATCAAGCTATTTCAGCCTTAATATTTCTCCTATAACTTGAAAGAAGACATAACAGTTTTCCTATTTATCCACACACTGATTTAAACATTTTTATTGAAAGGTCACTTGATGGATCAGAGAATTATTTGCTGCTAAGCCACTCATCCAAAGACTCTAAACCTACACAGTTCAGGGTGATAGCTACTAATTAGTTTCTCAATCACACTAACTACAATCCAGTAATCGATACCTAAGTGTGGCTTGCGGCTAGCATACTGGACAGCACGGATGCAAAACATTTTCAGATCACTGCAGAAAGTTATATTGGACATCACTGCTCTACACCAGGAGTCAGCAAACTAGAGCCTACAGACTAAATTCAGCCAACCACTTATTTGTGTAAAGGTCTACTGGAACACAGCCATCCTTATCGATATTAGATTACGTATCATCTGTGGATGCTTTGGCACTACAATAGAGTTGAGTAATTGCAACAGAGACAGTGTAACCCAAAACGCCCAAAATATTTAGTATCTGCCTCTTTACAGAAAAAGTTTGCTGACCACTACTCTAGATTATCAAATTTCATTGAAAAAGAAAACATTAATTTCCCTTAGGCCTCAAAAGTTTTGAAGGCTTGCATTGCAAAATGACAAACCCGCTAAACCTAAACAGATGACCACTTCATTTACTAAGTGTTAAAGATACTTAATCTTTTACCATAAATCCATAAAACAAAAGATGTCCTAAAATGTAAATACTGATATTTTCTAAGCATCTCTATAAAATAGCTAGTAAAAGCACAAAAGACAGATTACTAGTCTAGCAATTCTAAAAGAGCCGGCCTAAGAGAAAATATTTATTTCTCAAAAATATGCCTATTTTTCTTAGCAATATCTGTTCAAAGAAATGGGCTGGGCACTCATGTCTGTAATCCCAGCACTTTGGGAGGCTGAAGCAAAAGGATCACTGGAGCCCAGGAGTTCGTGACCAGCCTGGGTAACACAGTGAGCACAGTGAGACCTCGTCTCTACAAACCAACAACAAAAATTCACCAGCATGTGCACCTGTGGTCCTAGCTACTCAACAGGCTGAGGCAGGAGGATCACTTGAGCCCAGGAGTTCAAGGCCACAGTCAGCTAGGACTGCATGACTACACTCCAGCCTTGGTGACAGAGTGAGACACTCTCAAGGGAAAAAAATGAAAAAAGAAATTTATCAACTGTTTGGAAAAGCAGTATATTTCTTAGGAAAAAATATACTAGAAATATTTACATCTAACCACCTATTTCATGTAACATTACTGTATTTCAGGCTTTCAAAACAATTACTGAAAACACTGTTTTTTAAGAAAAGTAAATAAACTTGTGTTTTAAAGGAATTTGGTCTGCTTTTAAGATCAGTGAAGCATCTTTACCAATTAAAGGCATTTTTAATTGAATTTTGCATATTATATGCCCAACTCTACAAGGCACTGGACAGAGAATGATGATCCTTTTGCAGCTAGTAATTTATGAGGCATATTAGTATCACTTACAGTGACTTTACATACGTAAGAACAAACGGGTAGAAACACAGCTGAGGAGTACACCAAGTGATTAAGAGAAGGCTTCAAGGAGGAAAACAATTTGAGTTGGGTATTGAAGTATGAGCAGACAGGTTTGTAAAGGTAAGGCAAAAGGGGGAGGGAAGAATGGCACACCACCACAATTCTAGAGTGAATGTAGAGCAAAGAAAATGAGACATGAAAGGCCTTAAGTACCAAAAGTATGAGTTCAGTGCTTCAGAAGTATATAGCTCGAATGCAACTGGAAAAAAGAAATGGTGGCAGGAATAAAGACTACAGACTTCAGGGTCTCAATGCAAATGTCTTTACATGTCAAACTAAGGAATTAAGATTGGATCTAAGTCTCAATCATGATTCATGCAAGGAGAGGAGAGAAAGAGATGAGATCAGATCTGATAGTATAAGCCATAGTAAACGTTTAGTTTTCCAAAAAGAGATATGATATGATTGATTTTATAGGAAAATGACACTAACAGCAATCTGGATCTTGGACTATAGTGAGAGACCAATCAGCTACTATCCAAATCAGAAATAATGGCCAAAAGTGTTGAGAGTGAGGATGAAGAAAAAAACAGATGAAAAGCAGCAGCATGGCCGGGTGTAATCCCAGCACTATGGGAGGCTGGGATTACACCCGTAATCACACCTGTAATCCCAGCACTTTGGGAGGCTGAGGCAGGTGGATCACCTGAGGTCGGGAGTTCGAGACCAGCCTAACCAACATGTTTCTACTAAAAATACAAAAGTAGCCAGGCGTGGTGGCATATGCCTGTAATCCCAGCTGCTCGGGAGGCTGAGGCAGGAGAATCACTGGAACCCAAGAGGCAGAGGTTGCGGTGAGCTGAGATCGCGCCATTGCACTCCAGCCTGTACAACAAGAGCAAACTCCATCTCAAAAAGAAAAGCAGCAGCTACATGTAGTAGAATCTACAGTCCTGCACTCCTACTTTGTAAATGTCCTTTATATATGATAATTTCCCTTTTCCCTTTTTTGTGTGTATAAATGCACTTTTGGCATGGAAAAAAGTTTATACGGTTATCAAGTTATCAAGACCGGAGGTAAGATGGCCTTTTGTTGTTTTTCCACCCACGGTATTTGGAAGGAAAATGCAAGAACTCTAAGTTAGATGTGGATTACAGGCTATCTCTGCTGTGACACTATGAGCATGACAGTTAACCTCTCAAAGCTCTACATTTCTCCTTTGGAAAAAGATGAAATTGAACTAGATGATCTAAAACTTTGGAAAGTTCTAATCCTCTGATGATACTGACAAATCTTTAATCTTCTGTAAGTATCCAATAAAAATGCAAATACAATAATTTAACTACAAACCAATTGTGAAAAACCCATCAAACACAGGCAAATACTATTGTACCTATTAGCTATATGCATCTACATGTACTTATTATGAAGAATTTCATGACATACATTATGTAGTCATCAACCTCTCATTTGAAACCCTGACAAAAGAAACTCTGTAAGCTGTGTCAGCCATGCACACCACCACGCCTGGCTAATTTTCGTATTTTTAGAAGAGACAGGGTTTCGTCTTGTTGGCCAGGCTGGTCTCCTGGTCTCAGGTGATCCACCTGCCTCGGCTTCCCAAAATACTGGGATTAAAGGCGTCAGTCATGGCGCCCAGCCAACAAAAGAACTTTTTAACAATATTCCTTTATCGATCAAATTTTTAAATGTTTCTAACTGGAGAAATGCAGTCTTGAAATCTGTAACCATAAATTGTCATGTGTGACTTCTTAATAATGAAGAAAATTTATTTTATGAATTCTTGCTTGTATTAAAAAGTTCAAAAATATTTTGAACTTGTTTCTCTTCAAGAATAACATTTGGCTGGGTGTGGTGGCATGAGCCTGTAATGCCAGCACTTTGGGAAGCCAGGAGTTCAAGACCAACCTGAACAACACAGCAAGACCCTGTCTCTATAAAACGAAAAAAACAAAAAAAGAACGACTTTTAAGCCAGATTTTTTTTTTTTTTTTTTTTTTT
>NW_016809526.1:2222492-2231931 GCF_001698545.2 Rhinopithecus bieti | reverse complement strand
TTTTAAAGAAAAAGATAGTTGGAGGTCCAGCATGGTGGCTCACGCTTGTAATCCAGCATTTTGGGAGGGTGAGGCAGGAGGATCACTTGATCCCAGGAGTTCAAGACTAGCCTTGCCAACACAGCAAGACCCTGTCTCTACAAAAAATACTGAAAAATATTAAATAAAAAGGAGAGTTGGGTCAAAAGCCAATCTTCTTGCAAAAAGGTGAACAAATAACATTTTTAATTAAAGGTGAAAAACTCAGATGTAAATCCTGCATTTCCAGCTTGTTATAAATTTATGTGATATAATATTGCCTAAAGTCAAACTTCAAGGGAAATAACTTAAGATTTTGCAAACTGTAGTATTAAACTTTTCTAATGATATTTTAAGTTACTTCTTTCAATGTTTCTTTTAAAGACCTGAACAATGTTTTGGTTATATACTACATTATATATACCAGAATCATTTCTCTTTAATGTAACCTATGTGATTTCTGGCTCCCTAAAACAGCATTATGCATTTTCTGAGTTAACCAAAATAAAATCTGGAAAGAGCCAAACTGTAATCTACCATGATCAGAGTGTAAAATCCTTTACTATGCAAATCTGCCTCACAGTTTAAAACAGTTAAAAAAAAGAAAAAATTAACATGAACCCAAAGGACACAGATGTTCTTTCAAATTGCTGGTATCAATGAACATAAAACTAATCCCACTACCAACCCACGAGAGATGTGGGTGTTTACTGTAAAGTTGCAAATCTCAACCAGATATTTCGTCCAGGAAAAAAGCCTTTATTATGGTTTTTCTTATACATAACATAGTGATTTAAACTAACGCTTTCAGACCCTAAGAGACTTTTTTTTTTTTTTAGAAAAAAAAGAGCATTATATTTTGAAGACAACCAAACTAATCTTACTCTAGTAAAGAAGCTTTATTAATTCTAATTAACAAATTTCACTCAAAAGGAAGTGTATTCGAATCAAGCACTTTATTAGAGGGGAAAATATTCAAAACTATAGAAGCAGGAATTATCTGGTTTTGTTATAAGCCCATACTATTCAAATACAATTCAGAAGCAGAATTTTAACTTCTCAAAAGTTCCTTAATAAGAGAAAGCTATTTTAACAACAACAACAACAACAACAAAAAATACATTTTTTAAAACCTAAAGTATATTACAAAGTTAGCATGAGGAGTATGGGAAAAACCCACCTCAGATTTATTAACAGTGTCCAAACAGGAAAACTGGATGTGCTTTCCCCAAATATATCTGATAAAATTCCCACAAGAACACTAGTATAACAGGTAGAGTGGATATTCCAAAACCAAAATATGTTAATTATAGTAACTCACATTCTATGATAAGCATTCAAGGACACCTGGTAATTAAAGGAATTATGAGAAACAACTGAGTACCTTGAGGCCTGTTCAAGTTATTACAAGAGGAAAAAAAACTGCAATAATAATAATAATCCTTTACACTTGGATACTACTTTGCAATTTTCACGATACCTTATGACAAAACACTATAGAGTTGTTTGTTTTATGAAATTAGTGCATACGCACACAACCTACTTTGGTCCTAAACTTCATATACCAACCACATCAAATTATAACAGCACGCACAAAGATAAGCGGCACTTCAAATTTTCCTAATGTCATTGTGGCTGATCATCAGTGTATTCAGAAATATTCCGTTACAATCCTCTTCCGTAGAGTTTGACTCTCTTTAAAGTCTATGCTGGACAGGGTATCTTCCTGGGTCCCTAACCTTGGGGGAGGGTAATTCCTGCCAGGAAGCTGGTTCCACCAGTCCTGCTGTAGCTGCTGTCTGACCTCCAGGACCAAGTAAGGATAGGCATTCTCAGTACTTTATCCAGCTCTTCTTATCTTAAGAGGACAATCAGTAAAGGCTTCCCAAGGTGTTCCTACAGTTCTCCCCCAACTCCTAGGAAAACAAAGGTTCAGGCCCAGCTTTGTCACTCTGTATTCCCTTCTTGATAATCTAGGTACTCGATAAGCCCCAGCCCACAGTCATCGGGCAGAGGATGGAGTGGAGGACATAATACCCAAGATAGCCAAGGGGCTGCGAGGTAAAGGGTGGTTAGCAGAGAACTGAGCCAACTCTTAAGCTACCGCTTGTGAAACGCAGCTGGCCCATCAGGTCTCCTTCGAAGGGGGAAGGTACGCAATTCAGAATGTGAGAATGAGAAATCCGGGACGCCGGGCGTACGACAGTGATGGGAGTACTGCATAGAGGGGCCAACTGGCCGCCCAGCCCCAGGGGGCGGAGATCGCGGCCGGAGGCGGCGGTGCCCAGCGGGTCAGAGCCGCGGGGCTGGCGAGGACCCCAGGCCGTGTTCGCCCGACGGGCTCCCCGGCGAGGTTTCAAACCGCCGCCCCCGCGAGGCGCTCAGCCGATTGGAAGTTCCACAACGACCGTCACTACACAGGGCCGGAGCGGCAATTCCGCGGCGGAGCTCTGCCTGCCCGCTGCGTTCCCCCAAGAGACCAGACCCCAAAACTCCTCCTCCACCGCGGTCCCAACTCGAGTCCCGCCGCCGTCTGCGAGCACTCGGAGGGCGCCCCTCTGGGACGGGACTGACGCCTCGGACCGGGGTGCGCCGCGGGAGTTCGAGGGGCGCGACGGCGACCGCGCGGGGGAGGCGGGCGGAATGGGCGCCCCTCGGAGTCGGTGTCGGGACGCGACCCCGCGACCCCCTCCGCCTCGCCCCTCGGGCACGGCCCGACTGGGATCCGACCCACCCATCCCGCCAGGTCGCGGGCAGGGCGAGGACCCGAGAGAGCCTACTCCTCCCGCCCCTGCTCTTACCCATCTTTCCGCCTCGCCTTGTAGACGTGCCCGTAGGTGCCGCGTCCCACTTTGCACCCTTCGTACTCAAACAAATCCTCCACCCGCTCCCGCTCCGCCGCCAGCTTCGCCTTGAAATCATAATCCATTGTCTGCTTCCCCCATAGAGGCACGGGACGCGGGGGCCGCCGCCGCTCAGTCCCTCCTCCTCCTCCCCCCGCGACCGCCGCTCCACTTCTCCAACAGACGCCTCTCGGGCGCGCGCGCGCGCGCCGCCCGCCGCTCCGCGGTCCGCCTTCAGCAAGGGACTCCTCGGCGGCCGCAGCAGCCACCTCCTCCACCTCTTCCTCCTCCTCCGCGACGGCGGCGGCGGCTCCCACAGGCACCCCCAGTCCCGCCTCCCCTCTTCATTTCCTTGTTTTGGAACCTGGTGGGCCGCACCGTGGCTTCCTCGAGCTCATTAACGAACTCACCGGCCCGCCCCATGGTCGCGGAGGCTCCTGGGAAATGTAGTCCCGAAGGCCTCAGCGGCCAGGGCGGTTTCGCAGGCCTAAGAAATACAGCTCCCAGGTTACCTCGGGCCGCCACAGCCTCGCCCCCGACAAAGCATGCGCGCCTGCGTACCAGGGCCGCCCCTCCCCCTCAGGTAGCGCGGGGCTCCCGGCTCCTGTGAAGGTGGAAAGCTGGAAGTTCCAGTGTGCTTTCTGCAGTTCTCGGGGAGGCACTGGAAAGAAGTGCCTTACTTTAGTGGGAAGGGGATACTCCACTGTAACTTGCCCCACGCAGAGAGCATGGAAAGCATTAAATCAGCACCTTGCTGAGGGGTTGGCTGCAGTAGCTTGGGAGGCGAGGGCTGGTGAGGACAGTTGTACCGCAGCTTGTTTGTTTTCTAGGGCAACGGGTCCGCCTATTGCCCCGCCCCCCGTTCCGCTGTTCATTGGCGGGGGCTGGAGAATGACGTCCTAGTTGGTGCGTGGGTATCCCCAGGCTTTGGCTTCTTTCCCGCTCTTGATTGGCGATTGGATGTGCTCGGTTCTTTCTGATAGGTTGATCTTTTTTCTTTACGATGCAAAAACCGTAATTCAAAAACTGAACCTTCAGCAGTTTCTTAGTGCCTGCCTTGGCCAGGGAACATGCAACTTCTGGGCTCCGGCAGCCAATCATCATTTTCTTGGCGCTCTAGTCAGTTTTCTCTTAGCATATGCGGTTCGCATAACCAGGCTTTGGCCATCTGTTAAGGACAATTAAAAGTGCCTGGAGGAAGCCGCGTTTTAAAACTATCCTTTGGGTTGAATTTTAGAGGATTTTTTACGGTCTATGCATGATGGTGAGGTTCTCCTAGAATATTTAAGAAAGCCCCTTTAGTTAGGGTGGACGTTGATTGATTTCATTGTGTTGGGGCTCAGGACACACTACCCCAAATTATAACTGAAGGAGTCCAGAATATGCCACCCCAAAATATGCCACTCTGGCATATTGATGTCTTTCAGCAAAAATAAATTAAGATCCAGCCAACACAGGAAAATGCTTCACTTATCCCACTATTGCCTAAAATAAAGGTTAAAACTCTCCCTTTGTAAAGAGAAATGTACATTTCTAAAGGAAATTTTTCATAATTAAAGGAATCTGTACCAGAAAGAGAGCTGCTCCTAGTCAACTAGTATGATGAGATACTTTTATCTGCATAAACGTCAACCTTTATTCATCTTACGTTTTCTCTTATCCTCCCTTAACTTGTCTCCACCACCCCTGGAAGCCCCAAGCCCCACTTTTATTTTGAAGAGACTAGCCTTGCTATGTTGCCCAGGTTGGCGTCCAACTCCTGGGCTCAAGGATCCTCCTGCCGCAGACTCTTGAGTAGCTGGGATTACAGGTTCGTGCCACCATGCCGGGTCCCACTTCCTTTCTGAGGCCAGGATGTAATGTAAGTGTCAAATATCTGGCCCTTCTTTGAGTCTCATATTTTGTGGGACTCTTGTGCATACATACGTAATTAAAACTGTTTTTCTCGTGTTAACCTGACTGGTATCAATTTAGTTTATAGACCAGCTGAAGAACCTAGAAAGGTTTCCTCCCCTGTAATGGTGAGCCTAATGTCTCAAATGCTTGGGAATACACACTTAAACGTGATTGGTGCTAGGATAGGACATAACACATTCATTAGGAGGACAAAGAAGAGAAATGTCAGTTCTACCCAAAGTGGTAGATAAGGAAAGTTAATAGTGAACTGCCTGCTAGGTTTTGAAAGAAGCTTCGAAAACTAGAGGGAGGCGGAATTATTTACCTCATTTACTACATTACTCACTCCTGGAAAGCTTCCTCAGCCCTTAAGGGTATCTTCAGGCCAGGTGCAGTGGCTCACGCCTGTAATCCCAGCACTTTAGGAGGCCAAGGCAGATGGATCAGGAGTTCGAGACCAGCCTAGCCAAGATAGTGAAACCCTGTCTCTATTAAAAATGCAAAAATTAGCCAGGTGTGGTGGCATGCGCCTGTAGTCCTGGTTACTCAGGAGGCTGAGGCAGGAGAATCGCTTGAACCCAGGAGGCGAAAGTTGCAGTGAGCTGAGACCACGCCACTGCACTCCAGCCTGGGTGACAGAGCAAGACCCTGTCTCAAAAAAAAAAAGAATGGTATCTTTAATCAAGAAAATATCAGTTACTCTTGTTGCCATGCACTGTAATAACTGCTGGAGATAGCAGGAAAAAAAAAATTGGTCTTTTTCCGTTGGGAAATTAAACCTACTGAAGAAACAAATATGCAAGCAAATTAAAAATAAACTGTGGTTAAAAGAGCACTGGTAGAATAGGCGGGGTTCTAAGTGAGTCAGGGTAGACTTCATGAAATAGGTAGGTTTGAGGCAAATTTTTTTTTCACTCCAGCCCCGTCTGCTGAGTGAGAGCCAAAATTTAAAGCATGAGTAGGACTTTACATGAAGGACAAGTCGAAGAGCAAGAAAGGAGGAATTATTTCAGGTAGAACAGCATGTACGTAAATCATGAGAGAACATCATATATTCTGAGAAATGCAACTAGTTTGAATATTACAGATTAAGACAGGAAAAAGCAATGGATAAGAAAATAGTGGACAGATAAGCAGAGGTCAAATTATGGAAAGCTATGTTTCATTATTCTGTTGACCTAAAAGGAAAAAGCTGGGGCAAAATTAATGTAAGTAGAGAGTTTATTTGAGCCAAACTTTAGAATTGCAACCCAGGAGTACAGATACAAGTTGCCTTGAATGTACACTCCAATCAGGAGCAATTGCAAATAGATTTTTAAAGGCAAAAAAAGGGGGATAGGAAGTGGGCTCAAAGTTGTTTGTGAGGGATTCTCATTGGTTTACAGGAATAACATTGATTAATGATTGGCTATACATTGTTAAGATATAGGGTGTGGGTTATAGCATCTGGTGCAGCATTATTGGATTAATTTGTAGCTACTTGGGGCAATAGCAAGCAGTTTCAGGAGATGAATATGTAGCTCAAAGGGAAAGTACCACCTGATTCCAGTATCTTTTTTATTTATATATTTAGAGACAGAGTCTTGCTCTGTCACCCAGACTGGAATGCTGTGGCACGATCTTGCCTCACTGCAGCCTGCGCCTCCTGGGTTCTAGTGAGTCTCCTCCCTCAGCCTCCCGAGTAGCTGGGATTACAGGCATGCGCCACCAAGCCCAACTAATTGTATTTTTAGTAGAGACGGGGTTTTGCAATGTTGGCTAGGCTGGTCTTGAACTCCTGGCATCAAGTGATCCACCCACCTCGGCCTCCCAAAGTGCTGGGATTATAGGCGTGAGCCACCACACCAAGCCTAATTCCTGTATTATTTTAATGTCTCTCTGTGCCTTATAATTTAAAAGGCCTCACATTTCTCAAATGAAAGTTTTTTTCTTTTCTCGATTCTGTAGGCAATAGGAAGCTATTACAGACTTTTGAGCTAAGGAGAACTATAATCAGCCTTGTGTATTAAACAAATTCTGACAAAAGTGTTCAGGTTCTGTTGGAGGAAGGTGAGACTAGCAAAGAAGCTATTGCAATAGTACAGTAAAAACAAAGATCTGGGCCGGGTGCAGTCGCTCACAGCTATAATCCCACCACTTTGGGAGGCCAAGGTGGGCGGATCACTTGAGTTCGGGAGTTTGAGACCAGCCTAACCAACATGGAGAAACCCTGTCTCTACTAAAAATACAAAGTGAGCCGGGCATGGTGTTGCATGCCTGTAATCCCAGCTACTCGGGAGGCTGAGGCAGGAGAATCACTTGAACCCGGGAGGCGGAGGTTGCAGTGAGCCAAGACTGCACCATTGCACTCCAGCCTGGGCAACAAGATCGAAACTCCGTCTCAAAACAAACAAACAAAAGACAAGGATCTGAACCACGGAAGAGCAGCACTATGAGAAAAAAGCACATACTAGAATTATTTAGGAGTAAAATTTAACAAGACTTAGTAATTAATTAAATGTGGGATTAAAGGAGAGGGAAGAATCCAAGATAACTTTGAGAATTTTGACTTCAGCAATATGGTAGAAATTTCAGAAAGTTAGGAAACACAGGAATGGGAGCAATTTTTGAGAAAAAGATAAGCTTGGTTGGGGCATGTCGAATTGGAAGTGCCTATGGGGGCATCAAGATAGAAATAACTGTCAGGCATTTGAACCCCAGTGACTCCACCTTGAATAGGGTAGAATAAGGCTGAGACCTGCTGGGCTGCATTCCCAGGAAGTTAGGCGTTTTTAGTCACATGATGAAATAGGAAGCCTGCACAAGATATAGATCATAAAGACTCCGCTGATAAGATGCAGTGAAGAAGCTAGACAAAACCCACCAAAACCAGGATGGCGACCTCTGGTCTACTCACTGACCTCTGGTCTCCTCGCTGCCCATTATATGCTAGTTATAATGCATTAGCATGCTAAAAGACATCCTACCAGTGCCAACAGTTTACAAGTGCCATGGCAACTTGAGAAGTTACCCTATAGAGTCTAAAAAGGGGAGAAGCCCTTACTTCTGGGAAATCCCCACGTCCTTCCCAGAACACTTGTGAATAATCCACCCCTTGTTTATCATGTAATCAAGAAATAACTATAAGTATACTCAGTGGAGCAGCCCATACCTCTCCTCTGCCTATCCAGTAGCCATTCTTTTGTTTACTTCTCCAATAAACTTGCTTTCACTTTACTCTGTGGACTCACCCCAAATTCTTTCTGCTTTTTCTTTTTTTGAGATGGAGTTTTGCTTTTGTTGCCCAGGCTGGAGTGCAGTGGTGCGATCTCAGCTTACCCCAACCTCCTCTTCCCAGGTTCAAGCAATTCTCCTGCCTCAGCCTCCCGAGTAGCTGGGATTATAGGCATGCACCAGCACATCCGCCTAATTTTGTATTTTTAGTAGAGATGGGGCTTCTCCATGTTCATCAGGCTGGTCTCCAACTCCCGACCTCAGGTGATTCGCCCGCCTCGGCCTCCCAAAGTGCTGGGATTACAGGCGTGAGCTACCTCACCTGACTGGTAGTAAATTGTTTTTAGGGGAAATAAGTGAGCCCAATGCTCACAAAATGATTAGTAAATGATTCTCATTAGAAACTAAATGGGCCAAGCGTAGTGGCTCATGCCTGTAATCCCAGCACTTTGGGAGGCCAAGGTGGTCAGATCACTTGAGGTGGAGTGTTGGAGACCAGCCTGGCCAACACGGTGAAACACCCATCTTTACTAAAAATACAAAAATTAGCAGGGCATGTTGGTGCGTGCCCATAATCCCAGCTACTTCAGAGGCTGGGGCAGGAAAATCACTTGAACCCGGGAGGCATAGGTTGCAGTTAGCTGAGACTGTGCCACAGCCCTCCAGCCTGGGCAACAGAGCAAGACTCCATCTCGAAAATAAATAAATAAAATAAGAAACTAAATGAGACCAGACAACAGACCGTAGTGTGGGACACGGTTCATCTGGTCTCTACTGTGGCATTTCATTTTCAGTGTCTTCCTTTGTGCTATGAGTTTTAATATTTTCTGGTTAATGAAATTCCAGATAGAGAATTAAAGGTTATTGTGTTCTTCTACAGCAGTTTCAGTTTCTCGGTAGATAAGAGAACTTCAGAGAACAGCCTCATCCTGTGCTTTGGGAGGAACAGAGGATTGAGAAATGGTGGCAGTGTGGAGGCAGCGGCTGGAGGCTGCTTTTTTAGTTCAACATGCTTAAGTGCCATATTTTGGAGTTCTGTTTTCTGAGACTCAACATGTTCTATTTTTCCCATTTTACATATAAACACACTGAGACAAGCCAGGCACGGTGGCTCACACCTGTAATCCCAGCACTTTGGACGGTCAAGGCAAGTAGATCACTAGGCCAGGAGTTCAAGACCAGCCTGGCCAAGAGACCAGCCTAGCCAACATAGTGAAACCCCGTCTCTACTAAAAACACAAAAATTAGCCGAGTGTGGTGGCGGGTGCCTATAATCCCAGCTACTTGGGAGGCTGAGGCAGGAGAATCACTTTAACCTAAGAGGTGGAGGTTGCAGTGAGCCGAGATCGCACCACTGCACTCCAGCCTGGGTGACAGGGCAAGACTCCATCTCAAAAAAAAATTAATATTTATGGTGGGTCTGGCTGAAGCTTTTTTCTTTCCTCCTCCTCCTCCTCCTACTCCTCCTC
>NW_016809526.1:2217974-2222100 GCF_001698545.2 Rhinopithecus bieti | reverse complement strand
TCTTCTTTTTTTCTTTTTTTTTTTGTAGAGACAGGGTCTTGCCAAGACTGGTCTCAAACTCTGGGGATCAAGTGATCTGCCCACCTCAGCCTCCCAAAGTGTTGGGATTATAGGTGTGAGCCACCACACCTGGCCCTGAAACTTTCTTAGAACTGTATTACAGTCTGAGTCACTGCCTACTCAACCCTACCTTCCCTCTCTCCTTCACAAGGGTCAAGGCTGCATTACAATCTGATAGTTCCTCCAGCTCCCTCCCCATTATTTCCTCCAATAAATCTCTTTCATGTCTAATCCCATCTTGGCATCTGTTTTTCAGAAGACATGAACAGTGCAGAAATTATTTGTTGATTGATATGAAAAGACCTCCAAGATACATTTTTATATGAAACAAGCAAGAATATGTAGAGTGACTATGATATACTAACTTTTTGTTGTTGTTGAGACATAGTCTCGCACTGTTGTCCAGGCTGGAGTGCAATGGCGCAATCTCAGCTCACTACAACCTTTGTCTCCTGGGTTCAAATGATTCTCCTGCCTCAGCCTCCCAAGTAGCTGGGATTACAAACACCTGCCACCACACCCAGCTAATTTTTGTATTTTTAGTAGAGACGGTGTTTCACCATTTTGGCCAGGCTGGTCTTGAACTCCTGACCTCGTGATCTGCCCACCTCAGCCTCCCAAAGTGCTGGGATTACAGGCATGAGCCACCATGCGCAGCACTAACTTTTAAAAAAAAGAAAACGTACACATTTGTTTGTATGCACATATACTTAGCTATTGCAGGACGTCAGGGACCCTGAATGGAGGGACCGGCTGGAACCACAGCAGAGGAGCATAAATTGTGAAGATTTCATTTTAATATGGACATTTATCAGTTCCTAAAATTAATACTTTAATAATTTCTTATGCCTGTCTTTAATCTCTTAATCTTGTTATCTTCATAAGTTGAGAATGTACGTCACCTCAGGACCACTGTGATAATTGTAGCTAACTGTACAACTTGATTGTAAAACGTGTGTTTCAACAATATGAAATCAGTGCACCTTGAAAAGAACAGAATAACAGCAATTTTAGGGAAAAGGGAAGACAACCATAAGGTCTGACTGCCTGTGGGGTCAGGTAGAATAGAGCCATATTTTTCTTCTTGCAGACAGCCTATAAATGGATGTGCAAGTAGGGAAGATATCACTGAATTCTTTTCCCAGCAAAGAAATAATACCCTGAGGAAGGAAATCATGCCTGGGGGGAGGTCTATAAACGGCCGCTCTGGGAGTGTCTATCTTATACGGTTGAGATAAGGACTGAAATATGCCCTGGTCTCCTGCAGTACCCTCAGGCTGATTAGGGTGGGGAAGAAACCCCACCCTGGTAAATTTGAGATCAGACCGGTTCTCTGCTCTGGAACCATTTTCTGTTGTTTAAGATGTTTATCAAGACAGTATGTGCACAGCTGAACACAGACCCTTATCAAGAGTTTTTGACTTTGCCCTTTGCCTTGTGATCTTTGCTTTGCCCTTTGCCTTGTGATCTTTATTGGCCTCAGAAGCATGTGATCTTTGTTTTCCTTTTTGCCCTCTGAAGCATGTGATCTTTGTGACCTACTCCCTGTTCGTACATCCCCTCCCCTTTTGAAGTCCTTCATAAAAACCTGCTGGTTTTGCAGCTCAGGTGGGCATCACGGACCTACCAATATGTGCTGTCACCCCCAGCAGCCCAGCTATAAAATTCCTCTCTTTGTACCCTTTCTCTTTATTTCTCAGACCAGACGACACTTCGGGAAAATAGAAAGAACCTATGTTGAAATATTGGGGTCGGGTTCCCCCGACACTTAGCCTGAAAGGACCACAAGAAACTGGTTACTCGGGAAAGGTTAACTGTGTACTTGAG
The DNA here is from genome assembly GCF_001698545.2 of Rhinopithecus bieti. Lineage (NCBI taxonomy): Eukaryota > Metazoa > Chordata > Mammalia > Primates > Cercopithecidae > Rhinopithecus > Rhinopithecus bieti. Next base: position 2,220,213 of record NW_016809526.1, on the reverse strand, counting down.
AATCAGGAGTAGGCAGTAGAATTTTTACTGTATGTATGACTTTTTGAATTTTGTTCCATGAAATGTTTCCTTTTCAAATAAATAACACTTACATGAAAAAAATGTAGGGCTGGGTGTGATGTCTCATGCCTGTAATCCCAACACTTTTGGAGGCTGAGGTGGGAGGATTGCTTGAGCCCAGGAGTTTGAGACCAGCCAGGGCAATATATGGATATCCCATCTCTACAAAAATAGCCAGGCATGATGGTGTGCACAAGTGGTCCCAGCTACTCAGGAGACTGAGGTGGGAGGAGTGCATGGGACCAGAAAGTCAAGGCTGCAGTGAGCTGTGATCGCACTACTGCATTTCAGCCTGGGTGACACAGTGAGACCCTGTCTCACAAAAAAAAGAAAAAAAAGAAAAAGAAAGAAAGAAAGAAAAAGAAAAAAGAAGGAAAGAAAGAAAGAAAAGAAATATAAGAGGTTGGCTAAGAAAAGAAAGAGAAAGATAGCTACCACAGTTAAGAGAGGTTAGGAGTTTTGCTTTTGTTTATCTTTAATAGGAAAAGAAACTCTTCACAAATTGAAAGAAAAGGACATCATCAAGGCATATTGTCATCAAGCTATCTAAAGCCAGTATGAAGGAGAGATTTCTAAGAGCAGTGAGACAAAAGCATCCGGTAACCTATAAAGGAAAACCTTTCAGACTAATAGCAGACTTCTCAGCAGAAACCTTACAAGCCAGAAGAGATTGGGGTCCTGTCTTTAGCCTACTTAAACATAATAACTCTCAGTCGAGAATTTTGTATCCAGCAGAACTATGTTTCATAAATGAAGGAGAAATAGTCTTTTTCATACTAGCAAATCATAAGAGAATTTGTCACTGCCAGGCCAGCCCTACAAGAAATGCTAAAAGGAGTTCTAAATCTTGAAACAAAAGGTTGATATGCACCAGAATAGAACCTTACAAGGTACAGATTGGCAGAGTGGATAAAAAGTCATAGACCAAGTATCTGCTATTTTCAAGTCACCAAGTATATAAAGATTCTTACAGACTCAAGGTAAAGGGATGGAAAAAGTTATTCCACACAAATGGAAACCAAAAGCAAGCAAGAATAACTGTTCTTATATCAGATAAAACAGACTGTAAAGCAATAACAGTAAGAAAAAGACAGGCTGGGTGCGGTGGCTCACGCCTGTAATCCCAGCACTTTGGGAGGCCGAGGCAGGCGGATCATGAGGTCAGGAGATCGAGACCATCCTGGCGGATATGGTGAAACCCCGTCTCTACCAAAAATACAAAAAAATTAGCCAGGCGCAGTGGCGGGCGCCTATAGTCCCAGCTGCTCAGGAGGCTGAGGCAGGAGAATGGCATGAACCCGGGAGGCGGAGCTTGCGGTGAGCCGAGATCACGCCACTGCACTCCAACCTGGGCGACAGAGCGAGACTCCGTCTCAAAAAACAAAAAAAAGACAAAGACAAAGAAAGTCATTATATAATGATAAAAGGATCAATCCAACAAGATGATATTGCAGTCCTAAATATATGTGCACTTAACTCTGGAGCTCCCAGCTGTATAGAACAATTACTACCACACTTAAGAAAAGAGACAGAGGCCAGCATGGTGTAATCCCTTCATACTGGGAGGCCAAGGTGAGGAGATCACTTGAAGCTGGGGGTTCATGTCTAGCTTGGGTCGGGTACAGTAGCTCACACCTGTAATCCCAACACTTTGGGAGGCCCAGGTAGGCAGATTACTTGAGGTTAGGAGTTCCAGACCAGCCTAGCCAACATGGCAAAACCCTGTCTCTACTAAAAATACAAAAATTACCCAGGCATGGTGGTGTGTGCCTGTAATTCCAGCTACTCAAGAGGCTAAGGCAGTAGAATTACTTGAACCTGGGAGGCGGAGGATGAAGTGAGCCAAGATCGCACCACTGCACTCCAGCCTGGGTGGCAGAGCAAAACTCCTTCTCAAAACATAAAAATAAAATAAAAAATTAGCTGGGCATTGTGGCATGTGCCTGTATTCCCAGCTACTCAGGAGAATGAGGCAGGAAAATCACTTGAACCCATGAGGCAGAGGTTGCTGTGAGCCAAGATCATGCCATTGCACTTCAGCCTAGGAGACAAGAGCAAAACTCCATCTAAAAAAAAAAAAAAACATGAGGAGGAGGAGGAGGAGGAGGAGGAGGAAGAAGAAGAAGAAGAAGAAGAAGAAGAAGAAGAAGAAGAAGAAGAAGAAGAAGAAGAAGAGAAA
>NW_016809526.1:2199015-2214509 GCF_001698545.2 Rhinopithecus bieti | reverse complement strand
TCTGCAATAAAAGAAAAATGTAATGCTTTTAGCAGTAACAGTTTGTTCAAGTTAAAAGGAAAGGTGGCTGTGGGCAATGGAATGAGACCTCGCCTCAAAATAAAATAAAATAAAATAAAATAATTTGAAATGAATAATAGTGACACAAGTTATCAAATATCAAAACCTTAGGGATACAGCAAAAGCAGTTCTAACAGGAAAGTTTTTAGTGCTAAATGCCTACATCAAAAAGTCTGAAAGGTCACAAATTGACAACCTAACATCATACCTCCAGGAAATAGAGATACAAGAATAAACCAAACCTGAAGCTAACAGAAGAGAAGAAATAACAAAGATCAGATCAGAACTAAATGAAATTGAAAGAAAAATACAAAAGATCAATGAAACAAAAAAGTAATTCCTTGAAAACACAAACAAACTCAATATTTCATTAGCTAGATTAACCAAGAAAATAAGAGAGAAGGTCTGGTACAGTGGCTCACTCCTGTAATCCCAGCCCTTTGGGAGGCTGAGGCAGGTGGATCAAAAAGTCAGGAGTTCGAGACCAGCCTGGCCAACATGATGAAACCCCATCTCTTACTAAAAATACAAAAATTAGCCAGGCACAGTGGTGGGTACCTGTAATCCTAGCTACTCAGGAGGCTAAGTCAGGAGACTCACTTGAAACTGGGAGGCAGATGTTGCAGTGAACTGAGATCACGCCACTGCACTCTAGCCTGGGCGACAGAGCAAAATTCCATCTCAAAAAAATAAAAAATAAATAAATAAATATCGGAAAATAAAAGAGAAGATTCAAATAAGCTCAATTAGAAATGAAAATGGAGACATTACAACCAACACCACAGAAATACAAAAGATCATTTGAGACTACTATGAACAACTCTATAAAGATAGAGGAAATAGATAAATTCCTGGAAATTTACAACCCTCCTAGCTTGAATGAGAAAGAAATAGAAATCCTGAACAGACCAGTAACAAGCAGTGAGATTGCCAAGAAAAAAAAAGCCTAGGCCAGAAAGATTCACAGCCAAATTCTAGCAGACATTTAAAGAAGAATTGGTACCAATCCTACTGAACCAATTCCAAAAGATTGTGAAAGAAGAAATCTTCCCCAACTCATTCTATGAAGCCAGTATCACTCTGATACCAAAGCCAGGACAGGACATATAAAAAAAAAAGAAAAAGAAATTTTATCCTATTTAAAAAAAAAAAGAAATCTATAGACAAATATCCCTGATGAACATAGATGCAAAAATCCTCAGCAACATATAGCAAACTAAATCTAATAGCACATGAAAAAGATAATTCTCCATGACCAAGTGGGTTTCAGCCCAGGGATGCAGGAATGGTTCAACATACACAAGCCACAGTGGCTCACGCCTGTAATCCCGGCACTTTGGGAGGCTGAGGCAGGTGGATCACCTGGAGGTCGGGAGTTCAAGACCAGCCTGACCAACATGGAGAAACCCCATCTCTACTAAAAATACAAAAGTTAGCTGGGCATAGTGGCACATGCCTATAATCCCAGTACTCGGGAGGCTGAAGCAGGAAAATAATTTGAACCCAGGAGGTGGAGGCTGTGGTGAGCCGAGATCACACCATTACACTCCAGCCTGGGCAACAAGAGCAAAACTCTGTCTCAAAAACAACAACAACAAAAAACAATTATATCAATAGATGCAGAGAAAGCATTTTATAAAATCCAACATCCCTTTTTGATAAAAAAAAAAAAACCTCAATAAACTAGGCATAGAAGGAACATACCTCAAAATAATAAAAGCCATATATGATAAACCCACAGCCAACACAGAATGGAGAAGAGTTGAAAGCATCTCCCCTGAGAGCTGGAACAAGACAAGAATGCCCACTTTCACTTCTTCTACTCAACATAGTACTGGAAGTGCTAACCAGATCCATCAGGCAAGAGAAAGAAAGAAAAGGCATCCAAATTGGAAAAGAAAAAGTCAGACTATCTCTGTTTGCTATTGATATGATTGTATACCTAGAAAACTCCAAAAGACTCCTAGCTTGATAAATGAATTCGGTGAAGTCTCAGACTACAAAATAAATGTACACAAATCAGTAGCATTGCTATACGGCAACAATGATCAAGCTGAGAACAAATCAAGAACTCAAGAAAAGGAATTTTCTTCTGTTACCTTTGGGTTTGGTTTATTCTTGTATCTATAGTTCCTTGAGAGCTAGAGATGCGTTTTAGAAAAGAATTCAATGCCTAAACAACCATTTAATAGGGTGTCTTTTCCCTATTGAGTTATTTTCTAGAAGAACTCAATCCCTTTTACAGTAACTGAAAAAATAAAATAACTAGGAATATATTTAACCAAGGAAGTGAGAGATGTCAGCAACAGAACTACAAAACACTGCTGAAATAAATCATAGATAACACAAACAAATGGAAATACATCTCATGCTCACAGATTAGAAGAATCAAGATAATGAAAATGATGTGGTGAAAAGGGAATGCTTATACACTGCTGGTGGGAATGTAAATTAGTATAACCTCTGTGGAAAACAGTATGGAGAATTCTCAAAGAACTAAAAGTAGATGTACCGTTCAATCCAACAATTCCTCTACTGAGTATCTACCTAAAGGAAAATAAGTCATTATATCAAAAAGACACCTGCATGCTTATGTCTATCACAACACAATTCACAATTGCAAAGATATGGAACCAAACTAAGTGCCAATCAACCAACCAATGAATGGATAAAGAAAAGGTGGTATATATACGCCATGGAATACAACTCAGTCATAAAAAACAATGAAATACTGTCTTTTGCAGAAACTTGGATGGGGCTGGCGGCCATTATTCTAAGTGAAGTAACTCAGGAATGGAAAACCAAAATACGGTATGTTCCCACTTAAAAGTGGGGCTAAGCTATCGGTACACAAAGGCATACAGAGTGGTATAATGGACACTGGAGACTCTGAAGAGGGAGGGTGGGAGAGGATTAAGAGATAAAAAACTACATATTGGGTACAATGCATACTACTTGGGTGACTAGTGCACTAAAATCTTAGACATCTCCACTATACTATTCACCTATGTAACCAAAAGCCACTTGTATCCTAAAAACGATTGAAATTTTTTAAATGTATTTTTTAAAAAGTTATTTAATGAAACCAAATTCATTTCAATAAATGATAGATCTAAAGTTTTTGGTAACATTCAAACATCATAGCTTAAGGCAAAAAAATTAAATTAAATTAAATTTTAAAAGAACAAAAGTTTTGGTAACAAAAAAAAAGCACTGAAGGTAAGGGCCAACAGCTTGAGGAAAAAAACAATAGCTTTGGTATGTTTCTTGGAAAGTAAGTAGAGTGAACATGAGAGCTAACTTTTATTGAATCCTAGGCATGCGTTAGCTAGTATAAGCCTCATAGCTGTCCTATGGGTAAGGTATGTTTTATCTCCTTTTTACCTGTATGAAAACTGAGGCTCCAGGAGGATAATTTGTATAGTTTTACAGTTAGACAGTGATAGGATTTAACTCCAGGTCTGTAAGACTATAGAGGGCAAAGACCGCAATGCCCGGTACAGTAGTCCCCCCTTGTCCTTGGGGGATACACACCAAGACCCCCCTGAAGCCCAGATAGTACTGAACTTCAAATACATATACACACACTGCTTTTTCCTATACATGCATACCTATGATAATAAGGTTTAATTGATAAATTAGGAACAGTTATCAGATAAACAACAATAACTGATAATAAAATACAATTATCACAATGTCATATAACAGAATGTGGTCCTCTCTCTCTTCGTCTCTCTCTTTCTCTTAACATCCTATTGTTCTGTATCATGGGTAACTAGTAACTAATTGAAACCATGGAAATCAAAACTATGGCTAAGAGGAGACTACTGTATCAATTTTGCCATTTATCAAGATGAGATGATCTCACTGAAACATTCCATCCTCTTTGTCTTAAATCTTACTTTGTATATGTTAAAATTACCACCTCTGCTTTTTTTTCCATATTTGATTGATAGTCATTTTTACCCCTTCTCCATGTATGCAAGAGTTGTGGGGCTTATGAAATGCAGAGAACGTGTAGGTACCGCTGCCACTGCCATTGACATGTTCATTGCCTCAGTAAGTGTAAGAGGACTTCCTTGCCTTTGCACTTTCCAGTCTGCCAGTAACAGTTATCTAGCCAATCAGATTTCAGAGCATTTGCTACCAAGTAAAAACCTGTTACTCTTCCAGGAGTGATATTCAGACTGCTTAAACGTTGATTAAAAGTCTGAGAACAAAGCTCCCTTAAATAAGGATGACTTAGGCTTGAAGAATGTTCAGAAAAGAGATTCTGGTCTACTTAGCACAGAGCTGCTGTCAGGACAGCTGAGGAGTAGGATTGGGAGGCAGGAGGATTAAAAATCAGACATCTAGACAGGCACAGTGGCTCACACCTGTAATCCCAACATTTTGGGAGACTAAGGTGGAAGAATTGCTTGAGACAGGAGTTTGAGACCAGCCTGGGCAACATAGTAAGACCCCATCTCTACAAAAAAATTATAAAATTAGCCAGGCATGGTCAATGGCCCTGTGATCCTAGTTACTCAGGAGGCTGAGGTAGGAAGATCACTTTAGCCTAGGAGTTCAAGGCTGCAGGGAGCTATGATCACACTACTGCACTCCAGCCTGGGCAACAGAGACCCTGTCACATTAAAAAAAAATCGCTTGAACCCAGGAGGTGGAGGTTGCAGTGAGTTGAGATTGCGCCACTGCACTGCAGCCTGGGCAACAGAGGGAGACATCGTCTCAAAAAAAAGAATCAAACTTCTCTCTGTTGGATGAGGATGCTGATCAGACTAAGGAAGGGTTGCCCGCCTCCTCCTGATAGGGTATGAGAAGAGTTTCATTGATGCCTCCGTCAGTCTCCTCAGGCTGCTGTGACAAATTGCCACAAACTGGGTGGCTTAAAATGACAGGAACTGATTAGCTCACAGTCCTGGAGGCCACAAGTCTGAAATCAAGATGTCTGGAGGGCCATGATCTCTCTGAAGCCCACAGGGGAGAATCTTTCTGTGCAGATTCCAGGTTCTGGTGTTGCCTGCAAGCCACAGCAGTCCTTGCTTTATGGCAGGATAACGCAAATCTCTGTCTCCACATGGTTATCTAACCTTTGTATTTGTGTAAACAAACTTCCCCTTTCTTTCTTTTTTTTTTTTTTTTCTTTGTGAGATGGAGTTTCACTCATGTTGCCCAGGCTGGAGTGCAGTGGCGCAATTCCGGCTTACTGCCACCCCCGCCTCTCGGGTTCAAGCAATTCTCCTGCCTCAGCCTCCCGTGTAGCTGGGATTACAGGTGCTCCCCACCATGCCTGGCTAATCTTTGTATTCTTAGTAGGGACGGGGTTTCACCATGTTGGCCAGGCTTGTCTCGAACTCCTGACCTCAGATGATCCGCCTGCTTTGGCCTCCCAGAGTGCTGGGATTACAGGCGTGACCCACCGCACCAGCCACAAACTTCCCTCTTCTCATTCCACAGACACTAGTCATAATGGATTTAGGGCCCTCACTAGTCCGGCATAACCTCATTTAAACTTGAATACATCTGCAAATAGCCTATTTCAAAATAAGGTCACATTCACAGGTACCAGGTAAACATAAATTTTACGGGAACAGCCTTTAACCCAGTGCTGTGTCCAAACTTTAACTCTTGTCACTGAATGAAGGGCCATCCTGAAAAAGCCATTCAGTGGAACTGGAAGGCATCTTTGATATCCATGGACAGGACTTTCTTATTCATATTTTTCTTTTTTTTTTTTTCAGTTTTTTTGTTTGTTTATTTATTTATTTATTTATTTTTAGGTGGACAGGAAGTAGAATTTATTGGTGAGTATTAAGAGGGGCAGCACAGTGGAAGCCCTCATGAGTGCAGGGCCTGCCACTTGTCCAGAGCGCCACGATTGGGAACGTACTTGACCCATCTGGGATAAGCCGCTTCTCAGCCACCATGTCTTCAAATTCATTGGCATCGAACTTGGTGAAGCCCCACTTCTTTGAGATGTGGATCTTCTGGCGGCTGGGGAGCTTGAACTTGGCCCTGCACAGGGCCTCCATCACATGCTCCTTGTTCTGCAGCTTGGTGCGGATGGACATAACTTGGTCAATGTGAACCCTGGCCACAGTGCCCTGGGGCTTTCCAATGGCACCTCGCATGCCTGTTTGGAGCCTACACTGGGGTAGTGCAAGGTCAGAAACATGAACATCCATCTGAAAGGACTGCCTCCAAGGTTCCTTAGAGCAACCCATACAACAAACAGGCTGCATCACTACCAGGGAAGCTGCTGTTTGCAGCCATTGCACACTGGGCCCCCATGAGGAAAGGAACTCAGTTGGCTTAATTGGCTGCAGGTATTTGTTTATTTTTTAAGGTGGTTTTCACTGTGTTGCCCAAGCTTGTCTCTAACACCGGGGCTCAAGCAATCCTGCCACCTCAGCCTCCCAAAGTGCTAAGATTACAGGCGTGAGACACTGCACTGGGACCTCATGTTTTCTTTCTGTAAAGGAGAGTTTTCTTTCTGTAAAGGAGAGTCTAACTACAACAGGCCGGGTGCGGTGGCTCATGCCTGTAATCCCAGCACTTTGGGAGGCCGAGGTGGGTGGATCACCTGAGGTCAGGAGTTCGAGACCAGCCTGGCCAATACGGTGAAACCCCATCTCCACTAAAAATACAAAAATTAGTCAGGCGTAGTGGCGGGCACCTATAGTCCCAGCTACTTGGGAGGCTGAGGCAGGAGAATTGCTTGAACCTGGGAGGAAGAGGTTGCAGTGAACTGAGATCATGCCACTGCACTCCAGCCTGGGTGACAAGAGCAAAACCACCTAAAAAAAAAAAAAAAAAAGCTACAAGAATGCTGCTAAAACACACCCTCTCCATCTTTTAGTGGTATTACTCTACTCTGATGGTGAAAGCATATCATGTGAGACAAATTTCATTCTTAAACATTAGGTTAGTGTTTTCTGTCAACAGATTATGAGAACTTTTATTGTTTTAATTGTTATTTTTTCCTAGATCCCATGTGGAAAAATATTGGATGTCTTCAAATTTATAACAAACACAATAACACAATATGCTGCAAAACAAAAACAAAGTTGATTAACCCACTATCAAGCTGAAGCTTGTTTCACAGAGCTGGGATATTTTAATTTTCAATCAAAAAAGAGATTTTGAAGTGAACTGTGGGATGATTTTATAAAAGAGAGGCTGGCCAGGCCCAGTGGCTCACGTCTGTAATTCCAATACTTTGAGAGGCCAAGGTGGGCAGATCACTTGAGGCCAGTAGTTCAAGACCAGCCTGGCCAACATGACAAAACCCCGTCTCTGCTAAAAATACAAAAATTAGCCGAGTGCGGTGGCAGGCACCTGTAATTCCAGCTACTGGGGAGGCTGAGGCAGGAGAGAATCGCTTCAACCTGGAGGCAGAGGTTGCAGTGAGCCAAGATCACGCCATTGCACTCTAGCCTGGGGGACAAGAGTGGAACTCTGTCTCAAAAGAAAAGAAAACGAAAAAGAAACCTGCAATAAAAGAAAAATGTGATGGTTTTAACAGTTTGTCCAAGTCAAAAGGAAAGGTGGGTGTGCCCAGCATCAACGAATTAGTCATGAGGAGAACTGAGCTGCAAATCTTGCAAGTCAGGTTCGCTGCATATGTGATGGGAATAGTAAGCAGACTTATGACTATATTTAAATGCTTATGCCCTTCATCATAAGTTTATGAGCAATGTGGAAGTCAAATTTGAATCTGGAGGTAAAATTTCTCTTACAACACTCTAATCTAGATCAGGGAAATTTACTGAAGATTTACCAAGCAGTTTGCTCATGGTCTAAGGAGAGCTCAGGATCACCTCCTTCAGGAAGTCTTCTCTTACCTCCCCTCAACTAGGTTGGGTGCCTTTCATCTGTCCTGCTGTTAAAACCCTGTGCTGGCCTGGTGCGGTGGCTCACGCCTGTAATCCCAGCACTTTGGGAGGCCAAGGCGTGCAGATAACAAAGTCAGGAGTTCGAGACCACCCTGGCCAACATGGTGAAACCCCATGTCTACTAAAAATATAAAAATTAGCCAGGCACGGTGGCAGGCGCCTATAATCCTAGCTACTTGGGAGGCTGAGGCAGGAGAATCATCTGAACCTGACAGGCAGAGGTTGCAGTGAGCCGAGATTGCACCATTGCACTTCAGCCTGGGCAACAAGAGCAAAACTCCATCTCAAACAACCCCTGTGCCAACCTCTTTACAGTTGTGCCTGACCTGAGTATAGAATCCGAAGTTAAAAACGAATTTTCGGCTGAGCACAGTGGCTCACACCTGCAATCCCAACACTTTGGGAGGCTGAAGCAGGCAGATCCCTTGAGCCCAGGACTTCAAGACTAGCCTGGGCAACATGACAAAACTCTATCTCTACCAAAAAAAAAAATTAACAGGGCATCCACTGGGCGCGGTGGCTCACGCCTGTAATCCCAGCACTTTGGGAGCCTGAGGCGGGCGGATCACGAGGTCAGGAGATCGAGACCATCCTGGCTAACACAGTGAAACCCAGTCTCTACTAAAAATGCAAAAAATTAGCCGGGCATGGTGGCGGGCGCCTGTAATCCCAGCTGCTCGGGAGGCTGAGACAGGAGAATGGTGTGAACCTGGGAGGAGGAGCTTGCAGTGAGCCGAGATCGTGCCACTGCACTCCAGCCCAGATGACAGAGCAAGATGCCATCTCAATAATAATAATAATAATAATAATAATAATAATAATAATAAACCAAGCATGGTGGCGCGGGCCTGTAGTCCCAGCTACTTGAGAGGCTGAGGGAGGAGAATCACTTGAGCCTTGGAGGTTGAGGCTATAGTGAGCCATGATTGCACCACTGCACTCTAGCCTGCATGACAGAGTGAGACCCTGTCTCAAAAAAAAAAAAAAAAAAAATTAAAACTTAAAATAAATGAATTTTTATCAGAACCCTGAAGGCATTACTCCAGTATTTTCTAACATTCGTTGGCTCAGATGTGTTGTAAATCTGTTTAACCTCACTTTAAGTGTCCTATTTTCCCCATAGAAATGTTTAGGATTTATTTATTTATTCATCATTATTATTATTATTATTTTTAGACAGAGTCTGGCTCTGTTGCCAGGCTGGAGTGTAGTGGTGTGATCTTGGCTCACAGCAACCTCCACCTCCTGGGTTCAAGTGATTCTCCTGCCTCAGCCTCCTGAGTACCTGGTACTACAGGTGTGTGCCACCATGCCCAGCTAATTTTTTTGTATTTTTAGTAGAGACGGGGTTTCACCATATTGGCCAGGATGGTCTCGATGGCCTGACCTCGTGATCTGCCCACCTTGGCCTCCCAAAGTGCTGGGATTACAGGCATAAGCCACCGTGCCCGGCCAGGATCTATTTTTTGTTTGTTTTGAGACAGGATCTCACTTTGCTGCCCAAGCTGGAGTGCCATTGAGGTCAGAGGCAGGACTCAACTCCAGACCGGATGGAAGACTGGCTGAAACAGGGAAGAAGTACCAAAAGCATTCCTCCATAAGACATGCCCACCAGCACAATGGCAGTTTACCATTGCCATGGCAACACCCAGACGTTACCATTGCTTTTCTGAAAATTTCTAAATAACCTGTCCCTTAATTTACATGTGATTAAAACTAGGTATAAATATGACTGCAAAACTGCCCCTGAGCTGCTACTTTGGGCACACTATCTATGGGGTAGCCCTATTCTGCAGGGAGCAGTACCTCTGCTGCTGCTGTACACTGCCACTTCAGTAAAAGTTACTAACACCACCAGCTTGCCCTTGAATTCTTTCCTGGGCAAACACAAGAACTATCCCAGGCTAAGCCCCAGTTTGGGGCTCATCTGCTTTGCATCACCATTGCCTGATGGTAGTTCATTACAGCCTTGTCCTCCCGGGCTCAAGCAATTCTCCCACCTCAGCCTCCCCAGTAGCTGGGACTACAGGCACATACCACCATGCCTGGCCAATTTTTATTTTTAATTTTTTGTAGAGATGGTGTTTCACTATGTTGCCCAGACTGAGGATCTATTCTTTAATCTTGGAGACTTAATGTTTCACAGCATGTGTCTGGGTGGTGGTATTCTTAATTCATTTGCTCTGTTATTTTCTCTGCTATTTACTTTCTTTCTCTCCATTATCATTACTTTACCACTCAATTTTGCAACTCTTTTGAGGACTCTTGTTTTTATTTTTTGAAATGTATTTTTATGGCCAGGCACAGTGGCACAGTAAATCCCAACACTTTGGGAGGCCAAAGCGGGCAGATCACGAGGTCAGGAGATCGAGACCAGCCTGGCCAACACAGTGAAACCCCATCTCTACTAAAAATACAAAAAATTAGCTGGGCGTGGTGGCAGGCACCTGTAATTCCAGCTACTCAGGAGGCTGAGGCAGAAGAATGGCTTGAACCCAGGAGGCAGAGATTGCAGTGAGCGGAGATTGTGCCATTGTACTCCGGCCTGGGCAACAATGCAAGACTCTGTCTCAAAAAAAAAAAAGTACTTTTATTATATTTTGTTTATAGACACAGGGTCTCACTATGTTGCCCAGACTGGTCTCTAACTCTTGGGCTCAAGCAGTCTTCCCACTTTCACCTTCCAAAGTGCTGGGATTATAGGCATGAACCACCACGCCCGGCCTTGAGGACTCTCATTAGTCAAAGGTTGGCCCTCTTTGATTCTTGAGGCCTCTTGTTAATTCCATCTTTCACTTTCCTCTGAGGACCCAATGTTTGCATTGGGAACCTTAGCATTTTTTGACTTACAACACCACTCCTGTTTTCAGCTTGATACTAAATGTCTAATGGCTTTGCTTTGGCAACACTTTTACCGTAGGGGAAATGGAGTGGATAAGAGAAAATCAACTGTTTTATATGCAATTCTTTTTTTAATTTAATTTTTTTTTTTTAGATAGGGTCCCACTTTGTCACCCAGGCTGGAGTGCAGTGGCATTATCACAGCTGACTGCAACCTCAAACTCCCAGGCTCAAGCAATCCTCCCACCTCAGCCTCCCAAGTAGCTGGAACTACAGATGCAAGCCACCATATCTAGCTAATTTTTTTTTTTTTCAGATGGAGTCTTGCTCTGTCACCCAGGCTGCAGTGCAGTGGCAGGATCTTGGCTCACTCAAGTGATTCTTCTGCCTCAGCCTCCGGAGTAGCTGGGACTACAGACACACACCACCACACCTGGCTAATTTGCTAAATTTTTTTGTATTTTTAGTAGAGACAGAGTTTTACCATGTTGGCCAGGCTGGTCTTGAACTCCTGACCTCATGATCCACCACTTTGGCCTCCCAAAGTGCTGGGATTACAGACATGAGCCACCATGCCCGGCCCATGCCTGGCTAATTTTTTAATTTTTTGTAGAGATGAGGTCTCACTATGTTTCCGAGGCAGCTCTCAAATTCCTGGACTCAAGTAATCCTCCCGCCTTAGCCTCCGATATTGCTGAGATAATAGGCATGAGCCACCACACCTGGCCTACATGCAATTCTTCAACTGATGTCCCAGCTCTGAAGTCTATTGCTGCACTCCCTCCTGTGCCAACTCTGGTAGCCCCAGAACTTCTCAGAGGTCTGTGACAAACCACCTGCATCTCTCCAACCTTGTAGACAAGACCTATAGCTGCCTATACTCTATTACAAACCTATCAGCAGTGTTATAGACATAATTTGTCTTTATTTTTTATTTACTTTTTAAATTTTAACTTATCACCAGTCAGAATAGTAATTTTTAAAATCTCATTCTCTAGTGTTCTCACTTTTAGATTACCCCTCTTTGTACTTCTAAATCTACTTCAGTGATATCTTGAGAAACACAGGAAATGTTTGTTCCATCCACTTTTTGTATTTTGGGTTTTGTTTTGTTTTGTTTTTGAGACAGAGACTCACTCTGTCGTCCAGGCTGGAGTGCAGTGGAGTGATGTCGGCTCACTGCAACCTCTGCCTCCCGGGTTCAAGTGATTCTCCTGCCTCAGCCTCCAAAGTAGCTGGGATTACAGGGGCCCACCATCACACCTTGCCAATTTTTGTATTTTCAGTAGAGATGGGGTTTCGCCGTGTTGGCCAGGCTGGTCTCAAACTCCTGGCCTCAAATTATCCACCGGCCTCGTCCTCCCAAAGTGCTGGGATTATAGGCGTGAGCCACCGTGCCCGGCTGATCCACCTATTTTTAACCAGAAGCAAGAATCACAGTATAAAGACAAAGACAATGTCTAATTCATTCACCAAGAAATACATAGTGCCTAGCAGTCTATAGTACTCCACAGACATTCATAATTTGTGAAATAAAAGAGTGCTTCAGCTGTTCAGAGTATTTTCCTCCTCTGTTTTTTTTTTTGTTTTTTTTTTGTTTTTTTTTTTTTTGAGACGGAGTCTAGCTCTGTCGCCCCAGCTGGAGTGCAGTGGCCGGATCTCAGCTCACTGCAAGCTCCGCCTCCCGGGTTCACGCCATTCTCCTGCCTCAGCCTCCGGAGTAGCTGGGACTACAGGCGCCCGCCACCTCGCCCGGCTAGTTTTTTGTATTTTAGTAGAGACGGGGTTTCACCGTGTTAGCCAGGATGGTCTCGATCTCCTGACCTCGTGATCCGCCCGTCTCGGCCTCCCAAAGTGCTGGGATTACAGGCTTGAGGCACCGCGCCCGGCCTTCCTCCTCTGTTTGATTTACCTTCTACAATGGCCAAGAGAATGTGGTGATAGAATTAGGATATAGCACTAGTTTTGATGATGCAAATATATCCAGAAAAATTAAACAAAAATGATTGTATGTACCGGGGAAAAAAAAGAACACTTCGGGTAGCCTAATTCCAAGAGCCAGTTAAACTGAAATGGAAACTAGGAGCCATGATCAGTTAGTCTAGAGAAAGAATTGCAATGTGCCTGTTACATATTCTCAGGAATAGTTTAGTTTAAAATCTTCTCAGTGACTTTATTTATTTCACTATAAGTAGAACTCAGCATATATACCTATATACTTTTATAAAAATTAATTTGATTAATTAAAGTTGTTTTTTAAAACAAAACTCACGTAGTAGACTAACTCCTCTCAAACTCTTTGGACTTTGCATTTCTTTACCCTTTTAAAAACTGAAGAATAAAAGCAGAGCACAGAGGCTCATACCCATAATCCCAGCAGTTTAGGAGGCTGAGGGAGGAGGATTGTTTGAGCTCAGGAGTTTGAGACCCGCCTGAGCAACACAGTGAGATCCTGTCTCTACGAAAAGAAACAATGATAATAAATAAAAATAAAATATCAAAGACTTGAGGAACGTAAGAACTCTTGCTTATGTGGGTTATAGTTATCAATATTTCGTGTATGAGGAAAAATAATTTTTTTTTTTTTTTGAGACTGTCACCCAGTCTGGAGTGCAGTGATGCAAACATGGCTCACTGCAGCCTGGACTGCCCAGGCTCAAGTAATCCTCCTGCGTAGCTGGGACCACAGGCGCCAGCCACCATGCCCAGCCAATTTGTTTGATTTTTTTGTAGAGACAAAGTCTCACTTTGTTGCCTAGGCTGGTTGATAATTTTTTTGTTAATTATTAGTTATTCAGGCCGGGCGCGGTGGCTCAAGCCTATAATCCCAGCACTTTGGGAGGCCGAGGCGGGCGGATCACGAGGGCAGGAGATCGAGACCATCCTGGCTAACACGGTGAAACCCCGTCTCTATTAAAAAAATACAAAAAACTAGCTGGGCGAGGTGGTGGGCGCCTGTAGTCCCAGCTACTCGGGAGGCTGAGGCAGGAGAATGGCGTAAACCCGGGAGGCGGAGTTTGCAGTGAGCTGAGATCTGGCCACTGCACTCCAGCCTGGGTGACAGAGCGAGACTCCTTCTCAAAAAAAAAAAAAAAAAAAAAAAAAAAAAAAAAAAAATTATTAGTTATTCAGAAATAGCAAGGCCACGCACGGTAACTCATGCCTATAATCTCAGCACTTTGGGAGGCTGAGGTGGGAGGATCGCTTGTGGCCCGCTGTCCCAGGCTGCAGTGAACTATGATCACGCCACTGCAGTCCAGCCTGAGTGACAGAGTAAAACCTCATCTCCTACAAAATGATAATAATATTCTAGCACGTTTGTATGAAAATAATTGTGCTTTCCAAAACAAAAATAAAAATAGTGAGAAGCGTGTCACTGTTTTACATCTCTGTATCTAAATTTATAGACTACAGGTAGATTTCTCTATCTGCTTCTGCAGTCATTCTATTGCAACATGTTTTGGTTAAGTACATATTTTTTAAAATCTCACTCAGTGTGGGTACTTATGCCTGTATTCCCAGCACTTTGGAAGGCCAAGGCAGGAAGATTGCTTGAGCTCAGGAGTTCAAGATCAGTTTGGGCAACATAGTGAGATCCCCGTATCTGCCAAAAAAAAAAAAAAATCTGGCGGCCAGGCGCTGTGGCTCACATCTATAATCCCAGCACTTCGGGAGACCCAGGTCAAGAGATCGAGACTATCCTGGCCAACGTGGTGAAACCCCGTCTCTACTAAAAATACAAAAATTAGCTGGGTGTGGTGGCGCATGCCTGTAATCCCAGCTACTTGGGAGGCTGAGGCAAGAGAATCACTTGAACTCAGGAGGTGGAGATTGCAGTGAGCCAAGATCACCCCACTGCACTCCAGCCTGGTGACAGAGAGAGACTCCATCTAAAAAAAAAAAAAAACCAAAAAACTATAGTTAGAAAAGGCAAGGGCATTTTAATAGCCTTTTCAGATAATTATGTGGATACTATTATATGATACTAGATAAAAACTCAACAAGTGCTATGTTTACCAAAAGTTAGTTAGGAATCTGAAACTATAGTAATGAAGTTTTAACATTCAGTTACCTTAAAATCCATTGGTCTATCCTGCACTTTGAATGAATCTTTTTCTTAATTTATAGCATCAGACATCAGACATTTGTCATTGGAAAACATTGTGTTTCACTGAGTCATGCAGATCTTCCAAATCTTGGCAAATTCTATTATTTAAAAAATCAGGCCGGGTGCAGTGGTTCATGCCTGTAATCCCAGTACTTTGGGAGGCTGAGGCGGGCAGATCACCTGAGGTCAGGAGTTTGAGAACAGCCTGGCCAACATGGAGAAATTCTGTATCTGCTAAAAGTACAAAAATTAGCTGGGCATGGTGGCAGGCGCCTGTAATCCCAGCTACTCAAGAGGCTAAGGCAGGAGAATCGCTTGAACCGGGGAGGCAGAGGTTGCAGTGAGCCGAGATCATGCCACTGTACTCCAGCCTGGGCAACAAGAGCAAGACTCGGTCCCCCTACCCACCGCGGCCCCCCCCCCCGCCAAAATAAACAAATCAGTCCCAGCTACTTGGGAGGCTGAAGCAGGAGGATCACTTGAGCCCAGGAAGGCTGAGGCTGCAGTGAGCCGTGATTGTGGCATTGCACTCCAGCCTGGGCAACAGATCAAGACCTTGACTCAAAAAAAAAAAAAAAAAAAAAAAAAAA
>NW_016809526.1:2170001-2198982 GCF_001698545.2 Rhinopithecus bieti | reverse complement strand
CCCCCCCCCCGCCAAAATAAACAAATCAGTCCCAGCTACTTGGGAGGCTGAAGCAGGAGGATCACTTGAGCCCAGGAAGGCTGAGGCTGCAGTGAGCCGTGATTGTGGCATTGCACTCCAGCCTGGGCAACAGATCAAGACCTTGACTCAAAAAAAAAAAAAAAAAAAATCACTGAAGCTAGCCCGGCTTTCACTAAAGATTGGGATATTGGACAATGTTATATATTCTCAAAGGGAAGGTAAACCAACATAATCTTTCCTGAAGGCAATCTGGCAATAGGAATACAAAAATATCCCTTTTGACCTAACAGTTCCACTTTGGAGAAGTCTTAAGAAAGTAATTAGACAAGTGTGCACAGGCAAACCAACAACAACAAAAATTCAGTGCTCATCTTTGGAGGTGTTAAAAAATGTATGTATGATGTTGGCTATGACTGTTTTTATCATAAAAAATAGAGGTAAATAAATATTGGTTAAATAAATAATATATAACCTTTCAGTGGACTACACTGGAGCCATGTAACAGAATGTTGTAGATCTAGTTTGTATTGATGAAGAAAGATGTTCATTTATAATGTGAAGTTAAAAAAATACTACACAACAGTGCATAGATAACAGAGTCACTAAATAATGGAATATAAAAAATTTGACAAAATATTTTCATTTAGAATATTTCCCAAACATTTCTGATCATTTATTTTTGTTTCAAGCTCTTAGGAAATTAACAGGAAACTTCTATGCTAATATTTTCTTTCTAAAATCTTAATAAAACATAAGTAAGACATCAATTGGCTTAAATTTTGTTTGGTTTGGTTTGGTTTTTGCATGGTTTTTTTTTTTGTTGTTTTTGTGTGGTTTTTTTTTTTGTACTTTTCTCTGTCCTGACCAAGGTTGTTTGTTTTGTTTTGTTTTGTTTTGTTTTTTTAATGTACTTGTATTTATTTTACTGGAAATGAACCTAGTGGGACTAGCAAGTTGAGATTATTTATAGACTGGTGAAGAGCTGGTCTCTGTTCGTAGAAACAATGTTTTCAGGCTAGGCACCTTAACTCACACCTGTAATCCCAATGTTTTGAGAGGCTGAGAAGGGAAGATGGCTGGAGGTCAAGAGTTCTAGACCAACCTGGACAACATAATGAAACCTTGTCTCTACAAAAACTTTTCTAAAATATTAGCCAGGTGTGGTGGCAAGTGCCTGTAGTCCTAACTGCTTGAGAGGCTGAGGTGAGAGGATTGCTTGAGCCCAGGAGTTTGATGCTGCAGTGAGCTGTGATACCACCACTGCACTACAGTCTGCGAAACAGAGCAAGACTGTCTCAAAAAAAAAAACAAAAAAAAAAAGCAACAACAACAACATGCTCACACCTGTCATCCTAGCACTTTGAGAGGTCTAGACGGGAGGATGACTTGACCCCAGGAATTTGAGATCAGCCTGGACAACATAGTTGGAGTCCCATCTCTATTTAAAACTAAAAAAAAAAAAAGGAAAAATATTTTCTTTCAGTTGTCTACATGCTTTCTATACAGGTTACAATAATTCTGGCTGAAGTTTTACCAGGTTCATAATTGATACATAAAATATTCTTGGACAGACACATTGGCTCACACCTGTAATCCCAGCACTTTGGGAGGCCAAAGCAGGTGGATCACCTGAGGTCAGGAGTTCAAGACCAGCCTGGCCAACACAGTGAAACCCTGTCTCTATTAAAAATACAAAATTAGCCAAGTGTGGTGGCAGGTGCCTGTAATCCCAGCTATTCGGGAGGCTGAGGCAGGAGAATCACCTGAACCCAGAGGCGGAGGTTGCAGTGAGCCAAGAGTGTGCCATTGCACTCCAGCCATGTTGACAAGAGTGAAACTGGATCTCAGAAAATATATATATATTCCTCTGGGTTAGGGGCAGTGGCTCACACCTCTAATCCCAGCACTTTGGGAGGCAGAGGTGGGTGGATCACTAGAGGTCAGGAGTTTGAGACCAGCCTAACCAACATGGTGAAACCCCGTCTCTACTAAAACTACAAAATTAGCTAGGTATGGTGGCACACACCAGTAATCCCAGCTACTAAGGAGGCTGAGGCAGGAGAATCACTTGAACCTGGGAGGCAGAGGTGGCAGTAAGCAGAGATTATATCATTGCACTCTAACCTGGGTAACAAGAGTGAGACCCCGTCTCAAAAAAAAAAAAAAAAAAATCTTCGGATATGTAAAAGTTTTCTGGCCAGGCACAGTGGCTAACGCCTGTAATCCCAGCATTTTGGAAGGCCGGGGCGGGTGGATTTTCTGAGGTCAGGAGTTCGAGACCAGCCTGGCCAACATGGTGAAACCCTGCCTCTACTAAAAAAGTACAAAAATTAGCCAGGTGTGGTGGCATGTGCCTATAGTCCCAGCTACTCGGGAGACTGAGGCAGGAAAATCGCTTGAACCCGGGAGGTAGAGGTTGCAGTGAGCTGAGATCATGCCACTGCATTCCAGCTTGGGCAACAGAGTGAGACTCCATCTAAAAAAAAAAAAAAAAAAAAAAAAAGTTTTCTAAGAATTAGAGATGATCCACGTCCAGAGAGCTTATCAAACTCTGGGTTTTAGTAATGAAAGAAGAAGAAAAAACATCAGTCTGTCTTCCATCTATATTAAGTCTACTAGTATGAAGCACCAGAGACCTCTTAAAAGTTGTATTTTTATTATGTTAACAACTACTTTCCAGCGGGGAGCAGTGGGTCACGCCTGTAATCCTGGCACTTTGGGAGGCCGAGGTGAGTGGGTCACCTGGGGTCAGGAGTTTCAGACCACCCTGGCCAACATGTGAAACCCTGTCTCTACTGAAAATACAAAAATTGGTCTGGGGTGGCGGCAGGCGCCTGTAATCCCAGTAACTCGAGAGACTGAGGCAGGAGGATCGCTTAAACCCCGAGGGCTGAGGTTGCAGTGAGCTGAGATCGCATCATTGCACTCCAGCCTGAGTGAAACAGCAAAACCTCCGCCTCCTGGGTTCAAGGGATTCTCGTGCCTCAGCCTCCCAAGTAGCTGGGATTATAGGTGCTCACCACCACACCCAGATAATTTTGCATTTCAGTAGAGATGGGTTTTCACCATGTTGGCCAGGCTGGTCTCAAACTCCTGACCTCAGGTGATCCACCAGCCTCAGCCTCCCAAAGTGCTGGGATTACAGGCATGAGCCACTGCGCCTGGCCCCTAACTTCTGTTTTAATTTAAACTTTATTTGAATATCTCTAGTATTATAAACTGTATTTGATCCTTCAAGGAAATGTTTATAATTTGTATCTTTTCTACTCATATGCAAATGTTAACTATGTTAATATCTGACATTTCTCATGGATTTATAAAGCACTATTTTCTACACACTTGAATGACAGGAAAAAAAGTTATTCTCTCTAGGCAAGGAGTGAAAAGGGAAAAGAAAGTCAACTAACATTTATTGCCTACCTACTATGTGATAGGCACTGCTTAAGAAAAACCTTCAATCCGTGTTTCTTCATTACTCTCATACCACAATAACACATTTCTGTGACCAAAGGTGTAGGTGCTTTTCCCCATAAACCAAGCATGGAGAAAACCCATCTCTACTAAAAATACAAAAATTAGCTAGGTGTGGTGGTGCACACCTGTAGTCCCAGCCACCTGGGAGGCCAAGGCAGGAGAATCGCTCAATCCCGGGAGGCAGAGGTCGCAGTGAGTTGAGATCATGTCACTGTACTCCAGCCTAGGGAGCAGAGTGAGTCTCCATTTAAAAAATAAATAAATAAATAAAATAAACAAATGTTTCATGCATTCTATCCAGCATTTTAATTTTCCTTTTTTTTAGTTGGGGCATGGGAAGTTTATTCCTTGTATCTAATCTGCCATGCTGCCAGAGTGGTTGAAATGCAGGAAGGCAATTGTAATTGGAGCTTAGGGTATTGTGAGCCACCTGAATAAATGCTGAGGGCTGTTCAACCTTTTGTTCTTTATCGAGGAGGCTGTCAGATTTGGAAAAGAATGTACTTAGCCAACATGGCTAGGAAATGAGGTTTTTCCATTAACTGGGACTTTTCCCTAAAAATTTGCCAGCTTTGGGATTAATATCACCCCATATAAGGGTGCTATACACGGAAGTTCTCAACATTTTCTCTCTCTCTCTCTTTTGTCTTTTGTTGTTGTTGTTTTTTTTTTTTTTTTTTTGAGACAGAGTTTCGCTCTTGTTGCCCAGTCTGAAGTGCAATGGTGCGATCTCGGCTCACTGCAACTTCCACCTCCTGGGTTCAAGTGATTCTTCTGCCTTAGCCTCCCGGGATTACAGATGTGAGCAACTGCACCTGGCCGTTCTCAGGATTCTCTAAGTTGTTCATAGTTCCAGAGTTACATTTGCTTTTTTCTTGGCAATTTTATTTTATTACCCAGTTGAATATCCTCCAAATTCAATTCTGACACTGTCTACCTGGAGATAGTGTCAGATCCCATGGGTTGGGGGCTCAGTCCCCAAGACCACCACCTCCTTCACACACCAGTCCCAAGTCCAGTCCTCTGGAACTTCTGATCGACTGGCTTCAAGTTGGGGTTCCAATAACCCCCTCTTTGGGTTCAATTAATTTGCTGGAGCAGCTCACAGAACACTACGTTTACGGGTTTGTTATAAAATACAGGATATTACAAAAGATACAGATGAAGAGATGCATAGGGCGAGGTATGGGGGAAGGCGCTCAGAGCTTCCATGCTCACCCTCGGCCCGCCACCCTTCAGGAGCATTCAGGAGTTCAGCTCTGGGAACTTCTTGGAAACCAGTCCTCTCAGATTTTTATGGAAACTTCATGATGTCAGTATTCATTCTCCCAGGATATAGAGCAGGGCCCTCTCTGGTGAGGGTCTTAAGACCCACAGTCAGAATGGGTGGGGGGTGGGGGAAGATTAGATCCCACCTCAGGGGGCAAGTGAAAGGAGGGCAGGAGGGCAGAGAGATTCCATTTCCCGAGGCCTGCCCAACACACTCAACATTATAACAAAAACTGTAACAAGGAATATAGGAGTTATGAGCCAGGGACTATGGATAAAAACCAATATCTATTATATATAATTATACCATAGGCACTGTCATAGGCACTCTATCAGAATGTTTCCTTTTATTCCCTTAACAATCTTGTGAAATAAGAATCCTACTTTTTTTTTTTTTTTAGATGGATTTTCACTCTTGTTGCCCAGGCTGGAGTGCAATGGCACGATGTCAGCTCACTGCAACCTCTGCCTCCTGGGTTCAAGCGACCTGCCTCAGCCTCCCAAATAGCTGGGATTACAGGCACCTGCCACCATGCCCAGCTAATTTGGTATTTTTAGTAGAGACGGGGTTTCTCCATTGTAGAAAGTAAAAAGTTCCTCTTCAAAGTTTCCCTCCTTGTTAAAGAATAAATCTTAAGTGTTATAAATAATATTCTTTTAAGACTAACTTCCTTCAAGCCTCCTTGTTTTGTGCTAACAATTCTTTGTTAAGTCCTATCCTATGTAGCTGTTAGATATAAGGGAATAAGTACATTCAATGTCCTTGTACTTTAACCAAGATGTCTGTGCTGGGCCTGCTTATGGGCATGTCCCAGCTTGTGGCCTATGCCCCTTCCTTATTCAGGAATTTTTATTACTTTTCTAAATCTTTTCGTAAGCAACTTCCTCTTTTCCTTTGTTCTCCATTACCTCTACCTATGTAAGAAAGTTTTAAATTACTAGCCAGTTGGGTTAAATTTAGATTGTGCGGTCTGGCTCCAGCCAATGGAGACAAGACACAGTAGCCAGGACAAGCTGTGTAAGGGATAAAAATTGCTTCCCTCCTTTATTCAGGTGTGTTAGATACAAGGAATAAAATTCCTATGCCCCCACTAAAAAAAAGGAAAATTAAAATGCTGGATAGAATACATAAAACATTTATTTGTTTTATTTTATTTGTTTATTTTATTTATTTATTTATTTTTTAGATGGAGACTCACTCTGTTCCCCAGGCTGGAGTGCAGTGGCATGATCTCGACTCACTGCAACCTCTGCCTCCTGGAATTGAGCGATTCTCCTGCCTCGGCCTCCCAGGTGGCTGGGACTACAGGTGCGCACCACCACGCCTGGCTAATTTTTGTATTTGTAGTAGAGATGGGTTTTCACCAAGTTGGCCAGGCTGGTCTTGAAATTCTGACCTCAAGTGATCCTCCTGCCTCAGCCTCCCAAAGTGCTGGGATTATACGCATGAGCCACCTAGCCTGGCAAAACGTTTGCTTAAATATAAGCCTGGGTTCATGGCCTGGACTCAAACTACCTATTGATAGGAGACAACTGCTCATGAGTCTCTCACATTTCTGCCTATCTGGTGAGCAGCAGCACTAACTGCCTTTGTTCCACATTATCTTTTTACCAAGTTGTGTAGTAAGCAGGCTTGGAAGATAAAGATGGTATATCCCTCCAGACCAGGGGGCAGATATGCTTACAGCATTGGAAGATAGGGATAATGACTACCTCTGCTGGGGAGAAAAAGGCAGCAGGCTTAATGCCCATTATAAAACATTCTTGTTCCCTAAATTTGGGGATCTGTTCCTGTAACACAACCCTCTGCATATGCAGATGTCACCTGCCCCACTTTGCATTTGGTACTTGGAGAACCAACACAAATGCTGACACTCTGATTACTGCTATTGCTTTGAGTAATAAACTGTCTTTTATCTCTGACCAAAGAGTAGCATAGTACTAGTAGTACTAGTAGTAGTATTAGTAGTAGTAATAGTAGTTTTCGGCCAACATTCAAGTAACTGTGGCAGGCTAACCACGGCAGAGTAGAATCTCAGATCCTTCATAGTTTTTAATGTCTATGTGGTCCCAAACACTTTACGATGAAAATTAAGTCGGTCTTAGGTTGGTAGTGCCCTAGACAGCTAGTATAAGGAAAAGAAAATCCTCTCTGGAAGAACACCCTTCAACCTAGACCTCAAACAATTCCCACAGATAACGAACCAAAACTATTAGTCAAAAGTCAAAAAAACCACCGGGTGCGGTGGTTCACACCTGTAATCCCAGCACTTTGGGAGGCTGAGGCTGAGGTGGGCAGATCACAAGGTCAGGAGTTCTAGACCAGCCTGGCCAATATGGTGAAACCCCGTCTCTATTAAAAAATATAAAAATTAGCTGGGCATGGTAGCAGGTACCTGTAGTCCCAGCTACTCAAGAGGCTGAGGCAGGAGAATCACTTGAACCTGCGTGGGCAGAGGTTGCAGTGAGCCAAGATCGCACCACTGCACTCCATCCTGGGCGACAGAGCAAGAGTCTGTCTCAAAAAAAAAAAAAAGTCTAAAAAGCATACGCTTTTAGTTAAAAGTCAAAAAATGGCTGGGGCGTGGTGGCTCACACCTGAAATCACAGCACTTTGGAAGGCCGAGGTGGGTGGATCCCCTGAGGTCAGGAGTTGGAGACTAGCCTGGCCAACAAGGTGAAACCTGTCTCTACTGAAAACACAAAAAAATCAGCCGGGCGTAGTGGTACAGGCCTATAATCCCAGCTACACGGGAGGCTGAGGCAGGAGAATCGCTAGAACCCAGGAGGCAGAGGTTGCAGTGAGCTGAGATGGCTCCACTGAAGTGAAACTCCACCTTGAAAAAAAAAAAAGTCAAAAAACACACAAGAAAATAAAGTACTATGAGTTGGAAGCAGCCTCAAAAACTTTAGATACTAGAATTTCAGATACAGAATATAAAATAAATATGTTTAATATATTTATTTATTCATTTATTTTGAGACAAGGTCTCACTGTCACCCAGGCTGGAATGCAGTGGCGCCATCTTGGCTCACTGTAGCCTCCACCTACTGGGCTCGGGTGGATCCTTCCACCTCAGCCTCCCAAGTAGCAGACTACAGGCATGCGCCACTACATCTGGCTAACTTTTGTAGTTTTTTTTTTTTTTTGTAGCGGTGGGGTCTTGCCATGTTGTCATGTTGTTCTCAAACTCATGAGCTCAAGCAATCTGCCTGCCTTGGCCTCCACACGTGTTGCGTTTACAGGCGTGAGCCACCGAGCCCAGCCCCTCTTCCACTTTTAAGGAACTTTGTGATTATATTGGGCCTCCCCAGATAATCTGGGATAATCTCCCTAAAATCAGCTGATTAGCATTCTTAGTTCCATCTGCAATCTAAATCCTCCTTAGCTGTGTAACCTAACATTTACAGATTCTGAAGATTAGGACGTTGATATAGTTGAGGATTCATTATTCTGCCTCCTATAAGCAGTAATCCACCTATACAAGAATCCCAGGTGCAGTGGCTCATGCCTGTAATCCCAACACTTTAGGAGGCCAAATTGGGAGGATCACTGGAGCCCAGGAGGTTGAGACCAGTCTAGGCAACACAGTGAGATCCTATCTCCGCTGCAAGGCAAGGCAAGGCAAGGCAAGGCAAGGCAAGAAGGCAAGGCAAGGCAAAGCAAGGCAAGAAGGCAAGGCAAGGCAAGGCAAGGCAAGAAGGCAAGGCAAGAAGGCAAGGCAAGAAGGCAAGGCAAGGCAAGGCAAGGCAGTCTGGAATTGGTGGGTTCTCGGTCTCGCTGACTTCAAGAATAAAGCCACACACAGACCCTCACTGTGAGTGTTACAGCTCTTAAATATGGTGTGTCCCGAGTTTGTTCCTTCAGACATTCAGAGAAGGGAAGGGAAGGGAAGAAGGGAAGGGAAGAAGGGAAGGGAAGGGAAGAAGGGAAGGGAAGCGAAGAATGGAAAGGAAGAAGGAAAGGGAAGGGAAGAAGGGAAGAGAAGGGAAGAAGGGAAGGGAAGGGAAGAAGGGAAGGGAAGGAAGAAGGGAAGGGAAGGGAAGAAGGGAAGGGAAGCGAAGAAGGGAAAGGAAGAAGGGAAGGGAAGGGAAGAAGGGAAGAGAAGGGAAGAAGGGAAGGGAAGAAGGGAAGGGAAGGGAAGAAGGGAAGGGAAGGCAAGAAGGGAAAGGAAGGGAAGGGAGTCTGGAATTGGTGGGTTCTCGGTCTCGCTGACTTCAAGAATAAAGCCACAGACCCTCACTGTGAGTGTTACAGCTCTTAAATATGGTGTGTCCCTAGTTTGTTCCTTCAGACATTCAGATGCGTCCACAGTTTTTTCCTTCTGGTGTGTTCGTGGTCTTGGTGACTCCAGGAGTGAAGCTGCAGACCTTTGCGGTGAGTGTTACAGCTCATAAAGGCAGCGTGGACCCAAAGAGTGAGCAACAGTAAGATTTATTGTAAAGGGCAAAAGAACAAGCTTTCCACAGTGTGGAAGGGTTGCCGCTGGCTGGCTCAGGCAGCCTGCTTTTATTCCCTTATCTGACCCCACCCACATCCTGCTGATTGGTCCATTTTACAGAGAGCTGATTGGTCTATTTACAATCCCTGAGCTAGACACAGAGTGCTGATTGGTGCATTTACAACCCTTGAGCTAGACACAGAGTGCTAGACAGAAAAGCTCTCCAAGTTCCCACTAGGTTAGCTAGATACAGGGTACTGATTTCTGTATTTACAAACCTTGAGCTAGACACAAAGCGCTGATTGGTGCATTTACAATCCCTGAGCTTACACATAGAGTGGTGATTGGTGTATTTACAAACCTTGAGCTAGACACAGGGTGCTGATTGGTGTATTTATAATCCCTTAGCTAGGCATAAAGGTTCTCCAAGTCCCCACTAGACCCAGGAGCCCAGCTGGCTTCACCTAGTGGATCCTGCACCAGGGCTGCAGGCCTGTCAGTCTCACGCCATGCACCCGCACTCCTCAGCCCTTGAGCATGGATGGGACCAGGCCCTGCGGTGCAGGGGACAGTTCTTATCGGGGAGGCTGGGGCCATGCAGGAGCCCAGGGTGGCGAGGTGGGGGAGGCTGGGGCATGGCGGGTTGCAGGTCCTGAGCCCTGCCCCTCGGGGAGGCAGCTGAGGCCCAGGGAGAATTTGAGGCAGGGCCCACGGGCGGGCACTGCTGGGGGACCTGGAGCACCCTCTGCAGCTGCTGCCCCGGGTGCTAAGCCCCTCATTGCCTGGGGCCAGTGGGGCCGGCCGGCCACTCCGAGTGCAGGGCCCAGGGAGCCCACACCCACCCGGAACTCACGCTGGCCCGTGAATGCCACGCAGCAGCCCAGGTTCCCATCCGCCCCTCTCTCCACACCTCTCCGCAAACAGAGGGAGCCTGCTCCGGCCTCAGCCAGCACAGAGAGGGGCTCCCACAGTGCCGTGGCGGGCTGAAGGGCTCCTCAAGCGGCGCCAGAGAGGACACGGAGGCCAAGGAGGCGTGCCAAGAGTGAGGGCTGCTAGCATGTTGTCACCTCTTGGAAGGGAGGGATGGAAGGAGGGAGGACAATTTTTTTTCTTTCTTTTTTATACTGAGTAGCTGGAATTACAGGCATGTGCCACCATGCCTGGCTAGTTTTTGTATTTTTAGTAGAGATGGCGTTTTGTCATGTTGGCCTGGCTGGTCTCAAACTCCTGACCTCAGGTGATCCTCCTGCCTCAGCCTCCTAAAGTGCTGGGATTACAGGCATAAGCCACCTTGCCTGGCCAAGTTTAGTATTTTTATGATACCTAGATGAAAGCTTCTCCAGGCTGGGCACAGTGGCTCTGGCCTGTAATCCCAGCACTTTGGGAGGCCGAGGTGGGTGGATCACGAGGTCAGGAGATCGAGGCCATTGTGGCTAAGACGGTGAAACTCCATCTCTCCTAAAAACACAAAAAATTAGCCAGGCATGGTGGCAGGCGCCTGTAGTACCAGCCACTCCGGAGGTTGAGGCAGGAGAATGGCGTGAACCCGGGAAGTGGAGCTTGCAGTGAGCCAGGATCACACCATTGCACCAGCCTGAGTGACAGAGTGAGACTGTCTCAAAAAAAGAAAAGAAAAGAAAAGAAAGCTACTTCCTTTCTCAGAGAATGACAAAATCTGAAGGCTGTCCCTCTCTACTCCTGTTTCACCACTCATCTTTCACAAGCATTGTCACCAAAAAAGTCTACTTTCCTCCTAACTCCTTGACAGCTACTTCCTAGATAACCCGATCTTCACACAACCGACTGTGTTAGGCTGTTCTGGTGTTGCTATGAAGAAATACCTAGGCCAGGCGCAGTGGCACACTCCTGTAATCTCAGCACTTTGGGAGGCCAAAGTGGGTGGATCACATGAGGTTTGAGACCAGCCTGACAAACATGGAGAAACCCCGTCTCTACCAGAAATACAAAATTAGCCAGGCATGGTGGCGAATGTCCGTAGTCCCAGCTACTCGGGAGACTGAAGCAGGAGAATCGCCTGAACCCAGGAGGCGGAGGTTGTGGTGAGCCTAGAGCGCACCATTTGCACTCCAGCATGGGCAACAAAGGGCAAAACTCCATCTCAAAAAAGAAAAAAAAAGGTGGGGGGCGGGGGCTGGGCAAGGCCAGTCACGCCTGTAATCCCAGCACTTTGGGAGGCTGAGGCTGGCAGATCACCTGAGGTCAGGAGTTGGAGACCAGCCTGGCCAACATGGCGAAGCCCTGTCTCTACTAAAAATACAAAAATTAGCCGGGCATGGTGGCCAATGCATGTAATCCCAGCTACTCAGGAGGCTGAGGCAAGAGAAGCACTTGAACCTGGGAGGCGGAGGTTTCAGTGAGCCGAAATCGCGCCACTGCACTCCAGCCTGGGTGACAGAGTGAGACTCTGTCTCAAACAATAACAACAACAACAACAACAAAACTGATTTTAAAGATTGTCACATTTAACAGAAAAGAACACTTTTCATGTGGAACTCAGGTGAAAAAAATATTAATGAGGAAGACAAATCTAAAATTAATTTTTTCCTTTTAATTGAATATACAGTAGAATGCATAAACAGATATCCTGGATGATATACATGAAGCCACTTTTAATTTCTTACATGACTGACATCTACAAGTTACAGAAACTGTCAGAGGAAACATTAAATGCCATTGTATAAATTAACAT
This sequence comes from Rhinopithecus bieti, assembly GCF_001698545.2. NCBI lineage: Eukaryota > Metazoa > Chordata > Mammalia > Primates > Cercopithecidae > Rhinopithecus > Rhinopithecus bieti. The sequence goes on along the minus strand of NW_016809526.1, from coordinate 2,187,066 downwards.
TTACAGTTAAATTAAGACATATGAAATGATGTAAATGTACAGTTAAATCTTTTTAGAAAAATTGTCTCAAGTAGGCTGGGTGTAGTGGCTCATGCCTGTAATCCCAGCATTTTGGGAGGCCACTGTAGGAGGATCTCGTAAGCCCAAGAGTTTGAGACCAGCCTAGGCAGCATGGTGAAACCCAGCCTCTATAAAAATACAAAAATTAGCCAGGTATGCTGGTGCTTGCCTTTAGTCCCAGCGAGGCAGGAGGCTTGAGGTGGGAGGATCACTTGAGCCCAGGAAGTTGAGGCTACAGTGAGCCATAATTGCACCACTGCACTCCACCCTGAGCAACATAAACATAATAAAATATTTTTTATTTTATAAATAACAAAATATTTCTAAAGAAAAATGCCGGCCAGGTGCAGTGGCTCACACCTGTAATCCCAGCACTTTGGGAGGCTGAGGCAGGTGGATCACGAGGTCAGGAGTTCAAGACCAGCCTGGCCAATATGGTGAAGCCTCATCTCTACTAAAAATACAAAAATTAGATCGGTGTGGTGGCCTGTGCCTGTAGTCCCAGCTATTTGGGAGGCTGAGGCAGGAGGATTGCTTGAACTCGGTAGGCAGAGGTTGCAGTGAGCTGAGATCACGCCACTGCACTCCAGCATGGGTGACAGAGCAAGACTCTGCCTCAAAAAACAAAAACAAAAACAAACAAACAAACAAAAAAACAATGCCTTATATTTTAGTATCTTAATTGCATTTTTTTTCTGCTTTTAGTACAAGGTCCTTAAATTTTCACTTTGGCATGCACCAAGCAAATTATGTAGCTATCTCTGAATGCATGGCATGCATATCAATTAGGATTCTACTAGACAAAGAACTAGTAGTGGTAGTGGGGGGTGGCGGTGTGGTGTGTGTGTGTAAGTTTACAAATTTATTGCAAGGAATTGTTTGTTACCTTTCATAATTGTGGGGGCTGACTAAGCAAGTCTGAAACCTTGGGCAGGCTCTTAGGCTGGAAACTCAGGCAAAAGCTAAAACTGTAGCCCAAGGTTAGAATTTCTTCTTTCTAAAGGCTGGGTGTGGTGGCTCACGCCTGTAATCCTAGCACTTTGGGAGGCCGAGGGGGGTGGATCACAAGGTCAGGAGATCAAGACCATCATGGCTAACACGGTGAAACCCTGTCTCTACTAAAAATACAAAAAATTAGCCGGGTATGGTGTCGGGCACCTGCAGTCCCAGCTACTCAGGAGGCTGAGACAGGAGGATGGCGTGAACCTGGGAGGCGGAGGTTGCAGTGAGCCGAGATTGCACCACTGCACTCCAGCCTGGGTGACAGAGCGAGACTCCGTCTCAAAAAAAAAAAAAGAGAAATTTCTTCTTTCTTATGGAAGCTTCCACTTTGCTCTTAGGGCATTCAACTGATTGAATAAGGTCCACCCAGATAATTAATGGATCATAATCTCCTTTACTTAAAGTCAACTGTAGATGCTTATCCTATCTACAAAATTCCTTCAGCGAATTTCCTTTTTTTTTTTAAGATGGAGTCTTGCTCTGTCACCCAGGCTGGAGTGTGGTGGTACAGTCTTAGCTCACTGCAACCTTCACCTTCCCGGTTTAAGCAATTCTCCTGCCTTACCCTCCTGAGTAGCTGGGATTACAGGTGCACGCCACCATGCCCGGCTGATTTTTGTTTTTTTTTTTTAGTAGAGACAGGATTTCACCATGTTGGTCAGGCTAGCCTCAAACTCCTGACCTTGTGATCTGCCTGCCTCGGCCTCCCGAAGTGCTGAGATTACAGGCAAGAGCCACCGCACCCAGCCAGCAAATTTCCTTCTAGCAACACCTAAATTAGTTTTTGATTAACTGAGTACTATAGCCTTGTGAAGTCAACACAACTAACCATTACATCATAGGATGATGACATTATGATTCCTGAAAATACAAGCTGTGTTTGTTTGGAATGAAGAGCTTGAAAAGGGCAAGGCTTTGAGAATTCAAGAACTTGTCTAATGTGATAATAAAGATAGTCAAAGACAAGATGATTTCAGCTGGGCTCGGTGGCTCATGCCTATAATCCCAGCACTTTGGGAGGCTGAGGCAGGTGGATCACTTGAGGTCAGGGGTTCGAGACCAGCCTGGCCAACATGGTGAAACCCCGTCTCTACTAAAAATACAAAAATTAGCCATGTGTGATGGCAAGCACCTGTAATCCCCGCTATTCAGAAGGCTGAGGCAGTTGAACCTGGGAGGCAGAGGTTGCAGTGAGCTATCGCGCCACTGTACTCCAGCTTGGGTGACAGAGCGAGACTCCGTGTCAACAAACAACAACAACAACAACAAAACCGCACTTATGTATGTTTTTGTTTAACTTGTGGACAAAGACTTATGGATAGGTGCAAAAAATAAATCCTCTTTTGCAACCCAGAACTCATTGTTCAGTATGAGTTTTGATACATTTAAGAAGGGATATTATGATACCTGAGACAGTTAACTGATGGAGTATTGATAGCCATAAAGGTTGTTTCCAGGCCAGGCACAGTGGCTAAAGCCTGTAATCTCCACACCAAAGTGGGAGTATTGCTTGAAGCCAGGAGTTCAAGACGAGCCTGGGCAAGAAAGTAACAAACACCTTGTCTCCACAAAAATTTAAAAATTAGCTGAATATTAGGGCACGTACCTGTAGTTGCAGCTACTCAGGAAGGGGAGGCTAAGGCAAGAGGATTGAGCCCAGGAGTTGGTGGCTGCACTGAGCTTTGATGGCACCACTGTACTCCAGCCTGGGTAACAAAGACAGACCCTGTCTCTTAAAAAAAGATTGATTTAGGACTGTAGAAGAGATAGTTAAACAGCATGGGATATGAGGGAAATCCTTAGCAGTATTAATTTTGCATTCCAATTTCATGTTGACATGATATATACAATGGCTTTTTGTTTTAAAGGCTTTTTTCTTGAGAACATGATGTTTGAAGTTAAAGGTATTGGCGTATTCCACACATCTGTACTATTCTTGAGTGTGATTGCTTAGGAATAAATATGATTTGAACTCATTCATGTTAAGAGAGGGTGTCAAATTGAGAACCAGGCAGATCCACCACCTACAGTAAAAAGGACCCTAAATTAGTTGAAGAAATTAGATCCCAAAGATTCTTGATGAATTTTAAAGTCTTCATCGGTATATCCATATTAAAAGGAGATGACAGAAACCAAAATAAAAGAATTATGGGCTGACAGGACAACTGGATTAAAATTAGCATTAATTTCATTAAAAAGGGCTAACTCGAAGATAAATCTTTTGACTCCAGCTCTTTAGAGAATCTAAAGTGACCTTGATGGACAGTGGAACAAATCACAACATGGAATTCCTTGAATAAAAATTTATTGACTTTAAATAATTTTGCCTAATGTTACATATACACAATTTAAAAAAAAAAAAAAAAACACCTCTTTACACTTTCTAAACAAACAAACAAAAGATGATTTCTTCTAGGAGCACTGGAGAATAGAAGAATATTTCAGTAAGAATAAGAAAATGTTGCCAAGTGGCTAATGCCTGTAATCCTAGCACTTTGGGAGGCCAAGCCAAGAAAATTGCTTGAGCCCGTCAGTTTAAGACCAGCCTGGGCAACATGGCAAGACCCTATTTCTACAAAAAAATTTAAAATATTAGCCAGGCATGGTGGTGCACCTGTAGTCCCAGCTACTTGTGAAACCGAGGTGGGGGGAATCGCTTGAGCCTGGGAGATTGAGGTTGCAGTGAGCTGTGATCATGCCACTGAACTTTAGCCTGGTGACAGAGCAAAATACTGTCAAAAAATAAAAAATAAAAATAAGAAGATGACAGGGAGTTAAACTCAGTTCAAAGAATACAGACCCAGAGAAGTTCCACAATAACGTTAAAAGAGCCTATCTCTTCATATATACAACCATAAATCATTAATTTTCAATAAAATTAAACTAAAAAAAAAAAAGAACTGATTTCTTGCAACTGCCTGGCAGACAAAGCCCCAAATTTAATTTTGCAGATTATAGAATTATGACACAACATACAACTTCATCAAGTCTTTCATGTTAAGATGAGGGTATTGGGAAGGAGGTAAACTCTTTTTTCTTTTTTTTTTTTTTGAGACAGAGTCTCGCTTGTTGCCCAGGCTGGAGTGCGGTGGCCGGATCTCAGCTCACTGCAAGCTCCGCCTCTCGGGTTTACGCCATTCTCCTGCCTCAGCCTCCCGAGTAGCTGGGACTGCAGGCGCCCGCCACCTCGCCCGGCTAGTTTTTTGTAGTTTTGGTAGAGACGGGGTTTCACCGGGTTAGCCAGGATGGTCTTGATCTCCTGACCTCGTGATCCGCCCGTCTCAGCCTCCCAAAGTGCTGGGATTACAGGCTTGAGCCACCGTGCCCGGCCGGAGGTAAACTCTTAGACATGGGTTGGGAATATCTAGGTGGACTCAGGCGAAGCTGGGAATCTTATACCCCCAAATTCCCTTGACCCTCCCTTGCCAGTGAAAACTCCTTCACTGTCTCAGGAAACTGGTTTCCCTTGTTTTAACCTTTCCTAAGGCAGTAACCTTGCAAGAGGATGCCTGTTCTCCTGAAGACCCACCCCAACCATTCCTGCCTGCCTCTATAAACTAGTTCACTCCCAGAGTGCCTTGGGGAGAAAATTAAAATATGTGTTCCAAGTAGATAAGGCTTTACATACCAAAATAATTGCAAAATCTTGCAAGTTGGTATTAATAGGAACCTAGGGAACTTATGGGAATGCATTGAAGTGTTGAAGGAATATGCAATGTAACACTGAACTGGGCAAATTTTACCAATACAAGGCTTTAACTAGAGATTCTGAGTTTAATGTTCAAACTGCAGCAGCTGGAGGTGGCTCTAAGTATTTGCTTAATTAGTTCACTGAAGCCTAGACTGAGGGCTGAGTGTGGTGATTACTTGGAAAGAGGGCATCTTAGTTCTAGTTCTATTTGAGATTAATTTTTTAAATATTTAGAAATGATTTTTGAAATACAGAGGTAATATATGATCATTATAACTAGTAAAAGGTTATATAATATTTAGAAGTTATTTTATTTTATTTTTTAGATGAAGTCTAACTCTGTCACCCAGGCTGGAGCGCAGTGGTGCAATCTTGGTTTGCTGCAACCTCCGCCTCCCGGGTTCAAGCAATTCTCTTGCCTCAGCCTCCCGAGTAGCTGGGACTATAGGCATGTGCCACCATGCCCAGCTAATTTTTGTATTTTTTAGTACAGACGGGGTTTCAGCATGTTGGCCAGGGAGGTCTTGAACTCCTGACCTCATGTGATCCATCTGCCTCGGCCTCCCAAAGTGCTGGGATATCAAGCATGAGCCACTATGCCCGGCCTTTTCTTTTCTAATAAAGAAGGGGTCTCATTGTGTTGCCCAGGCAGGTCTTGAACTCTTGGGCTCAAGCAATCGCCCCGCCTTGGCCTCCCAAGATATCGGGATTACAGGTGTGAGCCACCATGCCAAGCTGTAAGTACTTTTTTGAAAAGTTGTTGTTGTTGTTGTTGTTTCATTGTTGTTGTTGTTTTGAGATGGAATCTTACTTGTCGCTCAGGCTGGAGTGCATTGGTGCAAGCTCGGCCCACTGCAACCTCCACCAAGTGATTCTCCTGACTCAGCCTCCCGAGTGGCTGAGATTACAGGCATGTGCCACCACGCCCAGCTAATTTTATATTTTTAGTAGAGACAGGGTTTCTCCATGTTGGCCAGGCTGGTCTTGAACTCTCGACCTCAGGTGGTCCACCCGCCACGGCCTCCCAAAGTGCTGGGATTACAGGCATGAGCCACCTTGCCCGGCTGAGAAATCTTTTTTAATTACCAAAGAGTATAAAGAATAATGGGTATTGTTCATTTGTCTCTCACTATGCTAGAACAAATTTGATAAATTTTTTTAGCCTTTTGATTTATTACTCAAAAAGCTGCACTTTTTAAATTTAGCTCTTTGATTCTGTGCTTGTGCTCTCAACACTTTACTGATTTTCTGCTCCTTGATAAGGAAAACAAACTTGATCCTGTTATAGACACATTGAGCACACATGGAACCCCCATCAGCCTTCCTGACCTTTTTTTGTTTTAGACAATCTCATAAGAACTTTAGGTCTTGTAGCATGAACCCCTGGAAGTCAGCTTGGGCACATGCCACATGTGGATTTTGGTGCTTTCCCAACTTTCCTGGTATCAAGGTAAACAAGCCTATTACCAGGGGTTCAAGAGAGGCTTGCATAGGGGCTAACAGAAAACTTCCCCTTTGCCCTCTGAAAAAAGCTCACAAGAGGCAGTGTAATAGTTCATTTTGTGCTGCTTGTAATGTAATACCACAGACTGGGTAACTCATCATGGACACAAATTTATTGGCCCACAGCTCTGTGGCTGGGAAGTACAAGATTGAGGAACTGGCATTTGGCAAGGAGTTTCTTGCTCCATCATTCCATAGTGGAAGGGCAATACACATTATATATATATATGTAAATAGATAGTTGTGCATCCAAAGCTCCTGGCTCATAACCCCCATAGCTCTTGTTATAATGTTGAGGCACTTTGGGCCTCAGAAAACAGAATCTCTCTCTCTAACCTTCTTTTGCCCTCTTTCACTTACTTCTTTCCCTCCCCAACTCAGGACTCTTCTCTTGCCTTTCTGTTTTGAAGCTGGTCATAAAGAAATTCTCAGGCCTACCTGGTCTGACTGTAGGTCATAACACCCTCAATTCAGAAGCGGTTCTGCCCCATACCCTGGAGGAAGGAATCCTGCAAGGGACCCCAAGACGCATATGGGGTCCCTGTGACTCAAGGCCTGAACAGGCAGGCCTTGCTGAGTTTCCCTACTCAGTCTGTTAGTGTTAGAGCGTACCCTTTTTGTCCAGTCTCATTTCCAAATGGTGGTCAATCATGCCTATCTAGTGAAGTTTCCATAAAGTTCCAAGAAGACAGGGTTTAAGGAGCTTCCAGAAAGCTGAACACCTGGAGGTTCCTGGATGGTGGTGCACTCAGGGAGGGGACCGAGGCTCTGTGTTCCTTCCCCCATACCTCAACCCATGTGTCTCTCCATCTGCATCCTTTGTAACATTCTTTATAATAAACTGGTAAACATAAGCATTTCCCTGAGTCCTGAGACCCATCCTAGCAAATGAATCATACTCAAAGAGAGGGTTGTCAGAGCCCAGAGCTGGTCAGTCAGAAGTTCTGTAGGCCCAGACTAGTGACTGGTGTCTGAAGTGGGGGAAGTCTTGGGGACTGATCCCTCAACCTGTGGGAGCTCAACTATCTCCAAGTAGATAGTGTCAGAATTGAATTTGAGGACACCCAGATGGTGTCTGCTGCAAAAGTGATTGCTTACTTGGTGTGTGGAAAAAAAACCTCCACACATTTGATCACAAAAGTCTTCCATGTTGATGACTGTTGTGTGAGGGCACAGAAAAAACAGTTTGAGTTTTTCCACACTCAGGGAGAGAGAGAGAGAAAAGAGGGCAAAAATTGTTTTTTTTTTTTTAAATAAGGAACCCACTCCCACAGTAATGGCATTAATCCATTCATGAGGGTGGTGCCCTTATGACCCAAATACTTCGAAGCGTAGGGGCACACCTCCCAACACCACTGCATTGGGGCGTCAAGTTTCCAACACACGACCTTGGGGGACACATTCAAACCACAGCAAAAACGTAGACTGAAATTTAATCTCACATTATGGTGTCGAAAATAGATTAAAAGCAAAGAAACAATTCGTTTTTATGTTCTGATATATGAACTCATTCATTTTGTCCTTAAAAAGTAATGTAGTTGGTGCCGTGGCTCATGCCTGTAATCCCAGCACTTTGGGAGGCCGAGGCAGGCAGACCACATGAGATCAGGAGTTCAAGACCAGTGTGACCAACATGGAGAAACCCTGTCTCTACTAAAAATACAAAATTAGCTGAGCGTGGTGGCGCACGCCTGTAATCCCACCTACTTGGGAGGCTGAGGCAGGAGAATCGCTTGAACCGGGGAGGCAGAGGTTGCAGTGAGCCGAGATCACACCATTGCACTCCAGCCTGGGCAACAAGAGTGAAACTGCATCCTCCCCCCAACAAAAAAAATGTAATGTAGTTTATAATTTTAGCTGTTTTGTGTCTCAGTGATAAAAGAGACAAGGTTTAGGCTGCTAATTTTTTTTAACCCAAGATCTAGGGATGGTCTTCAGAGAGTCCAAAATCTCATGACAGCACCTGACCACACAGGACACATAGCGGCTGTGAAGCACAGCCTGTTTTTTTCTTATCTGAAAGTTGGTTTTTTTTTAGAGGAAGTCTTGTTGGTCTGTTGCCAAGGCCGGAGTGCAGTGGTTCAATCTTGGCTCACTGCAACCTCTGCCTCCTGGGTTCAAGTGATTCTCTTGCCTCAGCCTCCTGAGTAGCTAGGACTACAGGCGCGCGCCATCACGCCCAGCTAATTTTTGTATTAGCTGGACGAGGTTTCACCATGTTGGCCAGGCTGGTCTCGAACTCCTGATCTCAAGTGATCCGCCCACCTCAGCCTCCCAAAGTACTGGGATAACAGGTGTGAGCCACCGTGCCCAGCCCAAAGTTGTTTTTTTTTTTTTTTTTTTGACATGGAATCTTACTCTGTTGCCCAGGCTAGAGTGCAATGGCACCATCTTGGTTCACTGCAACTTCTGCCTCTGAGGTTCAAGCAATTCTCCTGCCTCAGTGTCCTAAGTAGCTGGGATTACAGATGTGCATCACCATGTCTGGCTAATTTTTGTTTTTTTAGTAGAGACAAGGTTTCACCATGTTGGCCAGGCTGGTCTTGAACTCCTGGGCTTAAGCAATCCTCCTGCCTTTACCTCCCAAAGTGCTTGGATTACAGGCATGAGGTACTACACCTGGCAGCCTCTTTTTTTTTTTTTTTCCGAGATGGAGTTTTGCTCTTGTTGCCGAGGGTGGAGTGCTGTGGTATGATCTCGGCTCACTGCAACTTCCACCTCCCGGATTCAAGCGATACTCTTGCCTCACCCTCCCAAGTAGCTGGGATTACAGGCATGCAATTTTGTTTCTGTTTTTGCTATTTTTTTTTTTTTCAGAAGGGGTCTTGCTCTGTAGCCCAGGCTGGAGTACAATGGTGCCTCTCGGCTCACTGCAACCTCTTCCTCCCGAGTTTGAGCGATTCTCCCTGCCTCAGCCTCCCAAGTAGCTGGGATTACAGGAGCCCTGCCACCACATCTGGCTAATTTTTGCATTTTTAGTAGAGATGGGGTTTCACCATGTTAGCCAGGTTGGTCTCGAACTCCTGACCTCAGGGGATCCGCCCAACTTAGCCTCCCAAGGTGCTGGGATTACAGGTGTGAGCCACCATGCCTGGCCCTAATTTTGTATTTTTAGTAGAGACGGGGTTTCTCCTTGTTGGTCAGGCTGGTCTCAAATTCCCGACCTCAGGTGATCTGCCTTCCTCGGCCTCACCCAGCTGCCTCTCTTTTTTTTAATCATCTTATATTTCATTTCAAAATTTCTTTTCTAGCCGGGCGCCGTAGCTCACACCTGTAATTCCAACACTTTGGGAGGAAGAAGCAGGTTGAAGTCAGGAATTCAGAACCAGCCTGGCCTACATGGTGAAACCCTATGCCTACTAAAGATACAAAAATTAACCGGGCATGGTTGCAGGCGCCTGTTGTCCCAGCTACTCGGGAGGCTGAGGCAGGAGAATCACTTGAACCCCAGAGGCAAGGTTGCAACCAGCCAAGATTGGACCACTACACAACCCCAGCCTGGCTGAGAACGGGCCACTGCATTCCATTCTGGGCAACAGGACGAGACTCCATCTAAAAAAAAACAAAAACAAAAACAAAACCCCTCTTTTCTGGATGAAAATTAAAATGTCCCAGCTCTGTGAAATAAGCATCAGCTTGATAATAGGACTAATCAACTTTGTTTTGAAACACATTGTATATATTATATACTTGAAGACATCCAATATTTTCCCACACAGGATTTACTAAAAAATGACAATAAAACAACAGAAAATATCGTAATCCATCAACAGAAAACACTAACCTAATTTTAAAGATTGAAATTTGTCTACCGTGATATGCTTTTGTTATCAGAGTAGAGTAATAGAGTAATATCACTAAAAGATGGAGAGGGGGTGTCTCTTGGTAACATTCTTTTTTTTTTTTTTTTGAGACGGAGTTTTGCTCTTGTTGCCCTGGCTGGAGTGCAGTGGCTCAATCCTGGCTCACCGCAACCTCCGTCTCCCAGGCTCAATTGATTCTCCTACCTCAGCCTCCCGAGTAGCTGGAATTACAGGCATGTGCCATCACACCCAGCTAATTTTGTATTTTTAGTAGAGATGGGGTTTCTCCATGTTGGTCAGGCTGGTCTCGAAATCCCAACCTCAGGTGATCCTCCCACCTCAGCCTCCCAAAGTGCTAGAATTACAGGCGTGAGCCACCACGCCCAGCAGTAACATTCCTGTAGTTAGACTCTCCTTTACAGAAAGAAAACATGAGGACCAGGTGCAGTGACTTATGCCTGTAATCCCAGCACTTTGGGAGGCTGAAGCAAGAGGAGTGCTTGACCCCAGGATTTAGAGACCAGGGCAACACAAGGAAACCCTTGTCTTAAAAAAAAAAAAAAAGAGAGAGAGAGAGAGAGAGATAAAAATTGGCCAGGCATGGTAGCTCACACCTGTAATCCCAGCACTTTGGGAGACCAAGGTGGGTAAATCTCTTGAGGCTAGGAGTTTGAGACCAGCCTGGCCAAACATGGCAAAACCCTGTCTCTATTAGAAATACAAAAATTAACTCAGTGTGGTGGTGTACACCTGTAGTCCCAGCTACTCAGGAGCCTGAGGCACGAGAATCGCTTGAACCTGGGAGGTGGAGACTGCAGTGAGCTGAGATAGCACTACTGCACTCCAGCCTCGGTGACAGAGTAAGACTCTGTCTCAGAAAAAAACAAAACAAAACCAAAATTGAAAATGAAGAAAAAATATGAATAAGGAAGTCCTGGATATGGAAGAAAAAAATGAATAAGAAAGTCCATGGATATCAAAGATGCCCTCCAATTCCCACTGAGTGACTTTTTCAGGATGGCCCCTCATTCAGTGACAAAGTCAAAGTTTGGACACAGCACTGGGTTAAAGGCTGTTTCTGTAAAATTTATGTTTACCTGGAAACTGCGAATGTGACCTTTTTGGATATAGGCTATTTGCAGATGTACTCAAGTTAAAATGAGGTTATGCAGGACTAGTGAGGGCCCTCAATCCGTTATGACTAGTGTCTGTGAAATAAGAAGAGGAAATTTTGTTCACACAGCTACAGAGAGAAGATGGCCAAGTGGAGACAGAGATTCGAGTTATGCTGCCATAAAGCAAGGACTGCTGTGGCTTGCAGGCAACACCAGAACCTGGAATCTGCACAGAAAGATTCTCCCCTGTGGGCTTCAGAGAGATCATGGCCCTCCAGACATCTTGATTTCAGACTTGTGGCCTCCAGGACTGTGAGCTAATCAGTTCCTGTCATTTTAAGCCACCCAGTTTGTGGCAATTTGTCACAGCAGCCTGAGGAGACTGACGGAGGCATCAATCAAACTCTTCTCATACCCTATCAGGAGGAGGCGGGCAACCCTTCCTTAGTCTAATCAGCATCCTCATCCAACAGAGAGAAGTTTGATTCTTTTAATTTTTTTTTTTTTTTTTAAATCAGAGTCTCTGTTGCCCATGCTGGAGTGCAGTGGTGCAATGATAGCTCCCTGCAGCCTTGAACTCCTATGCTAACGGCCTGGAACTTCTCCTGCCTCATCCTCCTGAGTAATAGGGATTCAGGGGCCATGTCACCACGCCTGGCTAATTCTATAATTTTTTGGTAGAGACAGGGTCTCACTATGTTGCCCAGGCAGGTCTCAAACTCCTGCCTCAAGCAATTCTTCCACCTTGGCCTCCCAAAATGTTGGGATTACAGGCGTGAGTCACTGTGCCTGGCTAGATGTCTGATTTTGTTTGTTTGTTTGTTTGTTTGAGACAGAGTCTCACTCTGTCACCCAGGCTGGAGTGCAGTGGTGCAATCTCAGCTCACTGCAACCTGCACCTCCCAGGTTCAAGTGATTATTGTGCCTCAGCCACCCCAGTAACTGGGATTACAGGTACCCGCCACCACATCCAGCTAATTCTTGTATTTTTAATAGTGTCGGGGTTTTGTCATGTTGGCCAGGCTAGTCTCAAACTCCTGACCTCAAGTGATTTGCCCACCTTGGCCTCCCAAAGTGCTGGGATTACAGGCATGAGCCACTGTACCTGGCCTTCAGGGGTGAAGGAATATCCAGTGACTGATGCTTTATGTCCAGGAATTTTCAAAGGCTGTAGATGGCTTTTGGGTTTGGGTGGTGGTTTTTGTTTTCCTTCTTACATTTTTTTCTTTATTAAAGGATTAGAATTTATAAATAACAGAGTGTACTGCACAATGGAAGATGCAGAACACAAACACGTTTAACTAGAATAGTATTCTTTAGCACTGGTGGTGCCGCACCTTTATTGCTAAAGACCTGCTGTTGGGAAATGCGGACACTCCCCTTCTTACACTTCAGGTTACAGCCCTGTCCAGTCAAGCAATACACTACTTCACACTGGAGACCTGAATTTAAATGAGTTACAACTAACTTTTATGTAGGGCAGCAAGATGCATGAAAAGGAAAACAAATGAGTACAAAGGATAAAAGAATCACTCATTTCTTTTCTTTCTTTCTTTTTTTTGGGGGGGGGGATGGAGTCTCACTCTGTCGCCAAGGCTGGAGTGCAATGGCGTGATCTTGGCTCATTGCAACCTCTGCCTCCCAGGTTCAAACAATTCTCCTGCCTCAGCCTCTTGAGTAGCTGGGATTACAGGCACCCGCCATTATGCCCGGCTAATTTTTGTATTTTTGTAGAGATGGAGTTTCACCATGTTGGCCAGGCTGGTCTTGAACTCCTGACCTCAGGTGATGCATCTGCCTCGGCCTCCCAAAGTGCTGGGATTACAGGCGTGAGCCACTGCACTCAGCCCTTTCTTTCTTTTTTGAGTCAGAGTCTCACTGTTTCACCAAGGCTGGAGTGCAGTGGCGCGATCCCAGCTCACTGCAACCTCTGCCTCCCAGGTTGAAGTGAGAATCACTCCTTTCTATATAACACCTTGGTGTAATTATAATTCTGAGGGGATAAAGCAAATACATAAACACTAGCCTATATGGACAAAGCTGAGCTAAAATTACTGCAAAACCTTGTTCACATCATTGCTTTCTTTAAAAAATTAAGCTATAAAATATCTCTTGGTTAATCAATTAAAGCAGTAATTATAATAATTAAATAGTCATATGTAATTAAACTCATAGTAAAATACTTAATTTTTTTTTTTTTTTTTTGAGACTGTTTTGCTCTTGTTGCCCAGGCCAAAGTGCAATGGCGTGATCTCAGCTCACTGCAACCTCCGCCTCCTGGGTTCAAGCGATTTTCCTGCCTCAGACTCTGGAGTAGCTGACATTACAAAAGCCTGCCACCACACCTGGCTCATTTTTGTATATTTAGTAGAGATGGGGTTTCACAATGTTGGTCAGGCTGGTCTTGAACCCTTGACCTCAAGTGATCCACCCGCCTTGGCCTCCCAAAGTGCTGGGATTACAGGCGTGAGCCACTGTGCCCAGTCGATACTTGAATTTTTAACCACTCAAGGCAGAAATAGTTTATTTCCTTTCATCCAAAATGATGATTTTTATTTTTCATCTACCTTTCTTTCATAAGTAATAATTGTAAACAGTATAACCAATACTTATAAATAAATGCATGTTTTTATGACGTCAGAATTGAATTAGACATCATTTTTTCTTTTCTTTTTTCTTTTTTAATACTTCACAGAAGTAAGTCATTTTTTTAAAAGCTACTTTAAAAGTATATGTGTTGTGGCTGGGCGTGGTGGCTCACATCTGTAATCCCGGCACCTTGGGAGGCTGAGGTGAGGTCAGGAATTCGAGACCAGCCTGACCGACATGGTGAAACCCCCATCTCTACTAAAAATACAAAAAATTAGGCAGATGCGGTGGTGGGCACCTGTAATCCCAGCTACTCGGGAGGCTGAGGCAGGGGAATTGCTTGAACCTGGGAGGCAGAGGTTGCAGTGAGCCGAGATCACGCCGTTGCACTACAGCCTGGGCGACAGAGCAAGACTCTGTCTCCAAAAAAAAAAAAAGTATACATGTTGTAATCTGACCAGATACCAAAGTACCCATAATTATCTGATATGTGCCCGTTAACAAAAAGGTATCTACTTTTACACTGGTGACAATAGAATATCCTCTTTAAATGTTTGTAATTCTTTTTGTTTTGTTTTTGAGACAGAGTCTTGCTCTGTCACCCAGGTTGGTGTGCAATGGAATGATCTCAGCTCACTGCCACCTCCACCTCCCAGGTCCAAGAGATTCTCCTGCCTCAGCCTCCCAGGTAGCTGGGATTATAGGCGCCCCACCCCAACTCCCACCCCCATGTCCAGCTAATTTTTGTATTTTAGTAGAGAAGGGGTTTCACCATGTTGGCCAGGCTTGTTTCGAACTCCTGGCCTCAGGTGATCCACCCGCCTCAGCCTCCTAAAGTGCTGGAATTACAGGCGTGAGCCACCGTGCCCAGCCAAATGTTTGTAATTCTTACATTTTCTGGAATAAAATTCATTGGTTGAGTTTATATTGAAATGTAGCAATTCCTAGTTTCATAAATTTTATGTATATAATATTTGAAGGATACTGATTTTTTGCCTTCTTATTTCATACTGCTAAACACACAGTATATATGAGATTTCGCCAAGTTGAAAACCACAATTATGGATTTCAAATAAATAATACTAAACTAGTTATATGTAAAATGAGAAGGTTAGGTTTATTTATAAATATCTACTTGTATAGATTCTCTTCAGATTCTCTAATTGCATGACTTAAAGTTCTCTCTCTCTCTCTTTTTTTTTTTTTGTTGTTGTTGTTGTTGAGAGAGTTGTCCAGGCTGTTCTTGAACTCCTGGCTTCAAAGGATCCTCTGGCCTTGGCCTCCCCAAGTGCTTGGATTACAAGCATGAGCTACCATGCCTGGCCTATGTCAGCTTTTTAAGAACCTTGAGATCAAAGAAATAAATGAAAAATTTCTGAAAATTTCCATATGTACTTAAAACTCTAACTGTATACTATATATTAAATCTAGCAAAAAATTGATGGTTGGGAACCTGCAACCAGGATTGAATAGCCTTGTTTTATAGAAGTGTACCAAAACAATTAGAAAAACATAGTAGCTTTTAAACCAAATTTGCTTACAAATTATAGTTTAACACAATTATAAAGTAATAAATGGCATTAAGTTACATAGATTATGTATCATGTGGCTGACCATCTAGTGCCTCCCAAAGGCTGCCAAAGCTGCTGCAAGCCAGGCTGAGGCTTGAAGAACCCCCGAATCCCTGTATCTAGAAGGATGCAGGTGTCTCTTGTCTAGGACATTTCAAGGAAATGTCTTCTCCCTATTTCCCTGCTCACAACCAATTTACACAGATAACAGGGAATCCGTAGGATCTGGAGGCTGAGAGAAAGGTGCAAAAGGTAGAGTGACAAAAATGGACTTTTAAAAACTGTTCAGTCAGGTATTCTTTGGTTAACAAGTAGAAGAAAGCTATCCTAACCCAATTTAAAAGGGAATGATCAGCCAGGCGCAGTGATGCATGCCTGTAATCCCAACACTTTGAGAGGCCAAGGAGGGTGGATCACTTGAGTCCGGGAGTTGGAGACCAGCCCTGGCAACATAGCGAGACCCCAACTCCAAAAATAATCAAAAATTTGTCAAGCATGGTGGCACATGCCTGTAGTCCCAGCTACTCTGGAGGCTGTGGTAGGAGGATTAATTGAACCTGGGAGGTTGAGGTTGCACTGAGCCATGCTTACACTACTGCACTCCAGCCTGGGCGACAGAGCGAGACCTTGTCTCAGAGAATAAATAAAAATTGATTGATTGATTAATTAAAAGGGGATGATCAGAAATCCAGAGGGGAAGATCACAAATCCCAAGTAGAAGTCACAGATGTCAAAGTTGTCAGACCACTACTCTCTCCACCTTTGCATACACCAAAAAAATGGCTGCCACTCCTCACACTACCTGACTCTCCAGCTCTGGTGTCCTCCACTGAGCTAGTGACTCAAAGTTGAAGTCTCTGGGTTCAAATTAGCAAGCAAAAGAATTGGATTGGTGCCCACATAAGCAGCACATATACTAAAATTGGACCAATACAGAGAAGATGAGTATAGTCACTACATAAGGATGACACCCAAATTTGTGAGGCATCCCATGTTAAGTGGGGAAAAAGTATCTGAATGGATTAGGTGTTCTTCTCTGATCCAATCAGCTACGGCTAGGGAGACAAGGTCTAATGGTAAGTAGCATAGCTGCCCCTGCCAGGGACTCTGTTACAAGGCAGATTTTCTGAGATGGGGAAGTGGGTAGGGATAAGACAATTAGTATCTCAAATTCCTAGACACCAAATAGGCTGAAATGGACTTTCTGAGTTGGACTTTTTCATCTCTATCTCTCGAGTTGGAGGTTCAGGCTCTGCAGGGAAGAAGGGTCAAATCATATCAGCTTATTCTTATTCCAAAAAAGGCAGGATTTTGGTGTGTGGCACATATAGCTTGGTTATTAAAAATTGGAGTGGTCTGGCCAGGCACAGTGGCTCACACCTGTAATCCTAGCACTTTGGGAGGCCAAGGCAGGGGGATCACTTGAGGTCAGGAGTTCAAGACCAGCCTGGCCAATATGGTGAAACCCCATCTCTACTAAAATACAAAATTAGCTGGGTTTAGTGGTGGGCACCTGTAATCCCAGCTACTTGGGAGGCTGAGGAAGGAGAATTGCTTGAACCCAGGAGGCAGAGGTTGCAGTGAGCCAAGATCATGCCACTGTACTTCAGCCTGGGCAACAAAGAGAGAATCTGTCTCAAAATAAATAAATAAATAAATAACCAACTAAAACCTGTGTCCAGATAACAGAATAGCTTTTGTTCTTCAACTCCACATAAAAATATCACTATA
>NW_016809526.1:2133975-2169459 GCF_001698545.2 Rhinopithecus bieti | reverse complement strand
AAAAAAAAAAAAAAAAAAAAAAAAAAAAATATCACTATAGCCAGGCACAGTGGCTCACGCCTATAATCACAACACTTTGGGAGACCAAGGCAGGCAGATCACCTAAGGTCGGGAGTTGTAGACCAGCCTGACCAACATGGAGAAATCCTGTCTCTACTAAAAATAGAAAATTAGCTGGGCGTGGTGGTGCATGCCTATAATCCCAGCTACTCGGGAGGTTGAGGCAGGAGAATCGCTTGAACCTGGGGACGTGGAGGTTGTGGCAAGCCGAAATCGTGCCATAGCACTCCAGCGTGGGCAACGAGCGAAACTCTGTCTCAAAAAAGAAAGAAAGAAAGAAAGAAAGAAAGAAAGAAAGAAAGAAGGAAGGAAGGAAGGAAGGAAGGAAGGAAGGAAGGAAGGAAGGAAGGAAAGAGAGAGAGAGAGAGAGAGAGAGAGAGACAGAAAGAAAGAAAGAAAGAAAGAAAGAAAGAAAGAAAGAAAGAAAGAAAGAAAGAAAGAAATATATATATATATATATAGATATCACTACAGATTGATTGATTGATTGAGCTAGAAACAGGGTCTGGCTCTGTCACCCAGGCTGGAATGCAGCAGACTGATGATAGCTTACTATCGCCTAGAACTCCTGAACTCAAGCTGTCCTTCCCCTCAGCCTCTCGAGTAGCTGGGACTACAGGCGCTTGCCACCACGCCCCCAATAACTTTTTTTTTCCTTTTTGGTAGAGATATGGTTTTGCTCTGTTGTCCAGGCTGGTCTCAAACTCCTGGACTCAAGTGATGCTCCCATCTTGGCCTCCCAATGTGCTGGGATTACAACTGTGAGCCACCATGCCCAGACCACATAAAAATAACCAGAGAGGAGCGCGTCCCAGACCGCGCCCGCCAGGCAGTCCAGTCCCCTCCCATCCCACCCCACCGCCGCGCCCGCCAGCTATGAGCTCCACGCAGGTCAACAAGGACTCCTCGTACTGGCTGTCCGCCCAGGTCAAGAACCGGCTCCTGTGCAAATATGACCTCCAGAAGGAGGCAGAGCTCCGCAGCCGGATCCAGGGACTCACCGGCCTCTTCATCGGCCCCGACTTCCGGGAGGGCCTGAAGGACGGGACTGTCTTATGCACACTCATTAACAAGCTACAGCAGGACTCAGTCCCCAAGATCAACCGCTCCATGCAGAACTGGCACCAGCTAGAAAACCTCTCCAACTTCATCAAGCCCATCGTCAGGGAAGGCATGAACACCGTGGACTTGTTCGAAGCCAGCGACCTGTTTGAGAGTGGGAACATGAGGCAGGTGCAGGTGTCTCTTCTCGCCCTGGTGGGGAAGGCCAAGACTAAGAGGCTGCAGAGCGGGGTGGACATCGGCCTTAAGTACTGGGAGAAGCAGAAGCAGAATTTTGACGATGCCACCATAAAGGCTGGCCAGTGCGCCATCGGGCTGCAGATGGGCACCAACAAATGCACCAGCCAGTCGGGTATGACTGCCGACGGCACCAGGAGGCATCTCTACAACCCCAAGAACCACCTCCTGCCCCCCATGGACCACTCAACCATCAGCCTCCAGATGGGTACAAACAAGTGTGCCAGCCAGGTGGGCATGACAGCCCCCGGCACCTGGTTGACACCAAGCTGGGAACCAACAAGTGTGACAACTCCTCCATGTCCCTGCAGATGGGCACGCAGGGCACCAAGCAGAGCGGCCAGGTCTTTGGCCTGTGCCAGCAGATAGAGGACCCCAAGTTCTGCCCTTAAGGCACAGTGGCCAATGGGGCTCCCTTGGGCGCCAGCGACTGCCCGGGTCCAATGGAGGTCCCTGAATATCCGCCTTACTACCAGGAGGAGGCTGGCTACTGAGGCTCCCAGCACGCTCTCTGCCCACAACGTCTCCCCGTCTGAGTTTTTGGGTTTTTCTGTGTTTTCGTCTTTCTTTTTTCTTAACCTGTTCAGTGTTGCCAATCAACCCAGCATCTGTGAGTGGAGGTGTGGGATCAGGGAGCAGGTCTTTTTCCCCCTTGCCTTGGTCCTTCGTAGGGCTGAGCCACCGGGCTATGGGGGAAGGGGTCAAAGCCATATCCCGATACGTGTAGGGTGAGGGTGTCTGCTGGCAAGTCCAGGCTGTGGGCCAAGCTGTGCTGGGGAGAAGAGACTTAGGCTTGGAGGGAACCAGTCCCCGAAGGTTTCCGGTTGCCTTGTCTCTTCCCCATTTTGTCAGCCTATCAGTTTGTGGTTTCTGTACCCGCAAAGGTTTCAGAAGTATTAACAAAAGAAAAATACTTTTTTTTCCCCCGAGGAATGGGGCAGGGACAGTGGAGAGGGTGCTGGGAAATGAGTCCCCTGGGAAAGGGGGCCTGGCCACCATGCTAAATATCTCAGGCTGCCAAGTGGCTGCATTTCCCTAGAACCCTCAGACCAACAGACCTCAGACCCTCAGACCTGCCCCAGGGCCGGTGGGAAAGTGAGGCCGGTACAATGAAGTGGAATTCTGCGTTGTTGGGGCTAAGCCTGAGCCCCTCTCCATGCTAACCACCCCCCTCCACTATGGCCTCAGTCAGTTTTGTTGTTGATGTTGTTGTTGTTGTTGCCCAGGCTGGAGTGCAGTGGCGAGATCTTGGCTCACTGCACCTCCACCTCCCTGGCTCAAGGGATTCTCCTGCTTCAGCCTCCCAAGTAGCTGGGACTGTAGGTGCTCCACCACGCCTGGCTAATTTTTGTATTTTTATTAGAGAAGGGGTTTCACCATGTTGGCCAGGCTGGTCTCAAACTCCCAGCCTCAGGTGATCCACCCACCTCAGCCTCCCCAAGTGCTGGAATTATAGGCGTGAGCCACCATGCCCGGCCCCTCAGTAGGTTTTAAGGAGCCTCCAGCCCTCCTTCTCCCCTTCTGGGCCTGACCAGCTATACTGCTCCATCTCCCCTGGCCATACGCCCCACCAAGTACTACACAGGGACCCCCACCCAGGAGCCCTGCCCTATGAGATAATGTGAAATATGACTGTGGACCAAACGCAGTAAAACCTCTGTAAGAAGAAAAAAAAAAGTGTGTATGTATGTATATATATATATATCCTGAGAGATAATATATTTATACGCATAGTTTATTGTTCCAATTATTCCAGTTTTTATCTTTCTCAAATAAGAAGACTGCAGAATAAGCCAGAAAGAGAAGTTAAATAATTTAATATTTTCATTCTATTGCCCTAATTATAATACCATTCTATGTTATTAAAAAAACACACACACACCAGGCAAGGTGGCTCACGCCTGTCATCCTAGCAGTTTGGGAGGCCAAGGTGGAAGGATCACCTGAGATCAGGAGTTTGCGATCAACCTGCCCAACATGGTGAAACCCCGTCTGTACTAACAATACAAAAATGAGCCAGACGTGGTGGCATGTGTCTGTAAGTCCCAGCTACTTGGGAGGCTGAGGTAGGAGAATCCCTCAAACATGGGAGGTGGAGGTTGCAGTGAGCCAAGATCGTGCCACTGCACTCCAGCCTGGGTGACAGAGCGAGACTCCATCTCAGAAAAAAGCAAAAACAAAACAAGAACAAAACACACAGACACATACACACACACAGACAATCACATTTTACTTCTGATTTTTAAATTTGTGGTGATCCCTTGCTTTTATTAATTGGCTGGTCGGGCGCGGTAGCTCAGGCCCGTAATCTCAGCACTTTGAGAGGTCAAGGCGGGTGGATCACTTGAGGTCAGGAGTTCAGGCAAGATGGTGAAACCCAGTCTCTACACAAAACACAAAAATTAGCCAGGTGTAGTGGCGTGTGCCTGTGGTCCCAGCTGCTCAGGAAGCTGAGGTGGGAGGATCGCTTGAACCCAGGAGGCAGAGGTTGCACTGAGCCGAGATCGTGCCACTGCACTCCAGCCTGGGCAACAGAGTGAGACTCCGTCTCAAAAAATAATATCATGAAATAAAATGAAATAAAATAAAATAAAATAGGCTGGGCGCAGTGGCTCCTGTCTGTAAACCCAGCACTTTGGGAGGCCAAAGTGGATGGATCACCTGAGGTAAGGAGTTTGAGACCAGCCTGGTCAACATGGTGAAACCTCGTCTTTACTAAAAACACAAAACTTAGCCAGGTGTGGTGGTACATGCCTGTGATCCCTGGTACACGCCTGTGATCCCAGCTACATAGGAGGCTGAGGCAGGAGAATCACTCGAACCTGGGAGGCTGAGGTTGCAGTAAGCCAAGGTCACGCCACTGCACTCCAGCTTCTTGCTCTTGCAACAGAGCGAGACTCCATTGCAAAAATATATTAATAAATAATAAATAAAATAAAACAAAATGAAAAATAAAATAATAATTTTACTCCAAATGTTAAAGGTGTTGCTCCATTGTCTTTAAGCTTCCAATGTTGCTGTTGCGAAGCTCAATGCATTTTGATTCTTTGTCCTTTGATTGTGACCTATTAGAGATTTAAAATCTTTTTTGTTGTTGTTGTTTTGAGATGGAGTCTTGCTTTGTTGCCCAGGCTGGAGTGCAGTGGCGTGATTGCAGCTCGTTGCAACCTCCACCTCCCAGTTTCAAGTGATTCTTGCAGGAGTAGCTGGGACTACAGGCAGGTGCCACCACGCTTCTCTAATTTTTTTATTATTTTATAGAGATAGAGTCTCATTATGTTGCCCAGTCTCCAATTTTTAAAAAATCTCAGCAATCCTAGCTTTAATTTCCTAGCATTCTTTTTTAGTTATTTGAATTCTCCTATTCACACTATTCCGGTTTTGTGTGATTGTTCTGTTTTTTTGTTTGTTTGTTTGTTTTTTTTATGGATAGAGTGCTTTCTCTTATTTGTATGGGGTATAATAATGGTCTTTTATCCTTGGAAGTTTCCTTCTACTTCCTGTATTGTTTCTGTTTCCTCTTGTTTCCTTTTATGCCTATTCACTTTTTTTTTTTTTTTTTCGGAGACAGAGTCTTGCTTTGTTGCCCAGATTGGAGTGCAGTGTTGAGATCTCAGTTCACTGCAAACTCTACCTCCCGAATTCAAGCAATTCTTATGACTCAGCCTCCCGAGTAGCTGGGATTACTGGCTCGCATCACCACGCCTGGCTAATTTTTGTATTTTTAGTAGAGACGGCGGGTTTCACCATGTTGGCCAGGCTGGCCTCAAGTGATCTGCCTGCCTTGGCCTCCCAAACTGCTGGGATTACAGGCGTGAGCCACTGCATTTGGCCTATTTACTTTGGTTTCTCTTTCTCTGTCTTTAATGTTGAAAGCTCTTCTCAAATATCTGATACTTGACATTAGTATTTAAGCTTGAAGCATTACAAACTGATGGTAAACTCTTAACTTGTAGACTTGTGGTCCTCACGATAGGAAAACCAAGTTCGGTTTTTTAAGTTGGAATGAGTCTTGACTGTAGATACACACAACTTTTACTTAGGGCTACTTCACTTCTACAAAGTAGAAGCTTCCTAACTCTGGGAAACATAAACCTGATTCTGCTTTTTTTTTTTTTTTCTTTTTTTTTAGACAGAGTCTCGCTCTGTCGCCCAGGCTGGAGCGAAGTGGCGCAATCTCAGCTCATTGCAACCTCCACCTCCTGGGCTCAAGCAATTCTCTTGTCTCAGCCTTCTGAGTATCTGGGATCACAGATCTTGTTGCCCAGGCTAGAACGCAATGGTGTGATCTCGGTTGACTGCAACCTCTGCCTCCTGGGTTCAAGCGATTCTCCTGCCTCAGCCTCTGGAGTAAGTCTCACTCTGTCGCCCAGGCTGGAGTGCACTGGCCGGATCTCAGCTCACTGCAAGCTCCGCCTCCTGGGTTTACACCATTCTGCCGCCTCAGCCTCCCAAGTAGCTGGGACTACAGGCGCCCGCCACCTCGCCTGGCTAGTTTTTGTATTTTTTAGTAGAGACGGGGTTTCACCATGTTAGCCAGGATGGTCTCGAACTCCTGACCTCGTGATCCACCCGTCTCAGCCTCCCAAAGTGCTGGGATTACAGGCTTGAGCCACCGCGCCCGGCTAACTTTGTATTTTTATTAGAGACGGGCCAGGCTGGTCTTGAACTCCTGATCTCAGGTGATCCGCCCACGTTGGCCTCCCAAAGTGCTGGAATTACAGGCGTGAGCCCCCACACCCAGCCTGAGTTACCACTAATTTTAAGAAGATAAACATTATAAATGATGAAAATTAACAGAGTAAATAAAGTTTTGTAAATATACAAAAGGAACCTGTACACTTCTCAAAAGGCCTTTTAAAAAAATCTCTGCAGGAAGAACTGATTCTCCTGCAGAGAATCATTAAAGTGAAACAGTTAATGTTGATGAAGCTACAAAATTAATGGCTCAGCTGTAATACAGTGGTGAAGCATCTAATTCCCCCAAAAGACCAATAAATTATAAATGTTTTATATAAAAAAACTTACTATGAGCAATAAACTCAGTAACTGAATTTGTATAAATATTTGTCCTCAGAAAACATAGGCTTTTAAATTTCAATCTGACATGTTTTGAGATAGTGATTTGTGAGACTCCAATCATGGGGTCAGACCCCAACAATACTGATTAATGGGACCCCTTAACTTTCTAACTTTGTCTACCAGTGGCCTAGAAAGACTAGGGAAGTTTGGGGAGTTTTGGGGACTTCATTTTGTAAACTCTAACTAGCATCACCCCTAGACCCAGCAGGAGGGGCCCCTGCCCTTAACCCTGCATGTCACAAATAAATGCCAAAATGTGTTTATTAAATGACACACAGATATTTTTGTTACTTGGAATCCAGCATACAGGCTGGCATTGTATGACTTGCAAACTTAAACATCCACTCCTGGAAATAACACCTATTAGACCCCAAGGAAACACTTCACATCACTTGCTCTATGTCTACAAAACAAAAGGGAACCGAATACAAATGCCATAAAGCCTTATGGTTTCTGCTGCTGTTGAAGTAGGAGAAAGACCTTGCTTCAGAATGTGGGGAGGATTCCGAACAGCAGAAACAGTTCGATAAGAGAAAAGACAAAATAATTAGCTTGTCAAATAAATTCTTCCTCTCAGTGTGAAAGCAATAGCTTTTGGCTTAACAGAGTATCTTTTCCTAGTGTCAAGCATTTTCTTGCTTTTCTTAGGACACCAGAGATGCTCACAAATTAGGATGAAATTTCAGATGGGTAGCTGAGGAACATTCTGCAAAACTGAGCACTTTTATATTATTTTTAAATGTTTGTATAGATGTAACAAAGTGTGATACTGATTCTTTACATTTGTAGCAAAAGGGACATGGAATGTTAGAATTGCAGATTTTTTTTTGTTTGTTTGTTTTCTTGAGTCTCGCTCTGTCACCCAGTCTGGAGCATAGTGGCATGATCTTGGCTCACTGCAACCTCCACCTCCCAGGTTCGAGCAATTCTCCTGCCTCAGCCTCCCGAGTAGCTGGGATTACAGGCATGTGCCACCATGCCTGGCTAATTTTTGGATTTTTTTAGTAGACACGGGGTTTCACCATGTCGGCCAGGCTGGTCTTGAACCCCTGACCTCAGGTTATCTATCCACCTCAGCCTCCCAAAGTGCTGGGATTACAGGTGTGAGCCACTGTGCCCAGCCCGAATTGCAGATAGTTTAATTTTATTAAAATGTTTAATGTTTAATAAACTTTCATTAAATTTTCTTTCTTTCTGTGCGTGTGTGTGTGTGTTTGAGGTGAAGTCTCACTCTGTTGCCCAGGCTGGAGTGCAATGGTGCAATCTCGGCTCACTGCAACCTCTACCTCCTGGGTTCAAACAGTTCTCCTGCCACAGCCTCCTGAGTAGTTGGGATTACAGGTGCCTGCCACCACGCCCAGCTGATTTTTGAATTTTCAGTAGAGATGAGGTTTCACCATGTTGGCCAGGCTGGTCTTGAACTCCTGACTTCGGGTGATCTGCTCGCCTGGCCTCCCAAAGTGCTGGGATTACAGGCGTGACCCACCGTGCCTGGCCTTCATTAAATTTTCAAAAAATTAAATTAAAAAACTTTAGCCTTATCTACATAATTTTGTGTTTTGTTATTAATTTTAGTTCATTTATTGATTGTTTTAAAGTTGGTTTTTTTTTTTTTTTTTTTTTTGAGACGGAGTCTGGGCCTCGGCCGGCCCAGGCTGCGAGGTGGGGTGGGCGGATCTCAGCTCACTGCCAAGCTCCGGCCTCCCAGCGTTCACGCATTCTCCTGCCTCCGGGCCTCCCCCAAGTAGCCTGGGACTACAGTGCCGCCCGCTCTAGTTCGCCCTAGTTTTGTATTCTTAGTAGGAGCACGGGTTTCACCATATTAGCTCAGGGGGATGCGTTCTCGATCACCTGACCTTGTGATCCGCCCGCCCTCTCAGGCCTCCCAAAGTGCTGGGATTACAGGCCTGCAGCCACCGCCGGCCCGGCCTTAAAGTTTTAATAGATAATCAAGGTTAGAGGAAATATAGCTTTTGGAAATATCTGAAAATAATTTCCTGATTATTTTACAATTTCCATAAAATAATGTAAATGTAATATAAAATGGAAATGTAAAGGTTTTTTAACATTGACTTTATGCATATTTTATACACTGTAGGGATCAAAGGAGGGCTTTCCCCTTGACCCTCTGAAGGTTCACTGAAAATCACTGTCATGAGGCAGTTTAATGGAAGAACAGGCATACAAATTTATTTAACAAGTACATAACGAGCACAAGAGGAAAATCACAGAGTCATTGCCCACCCACATTGTGATTCAGAAGCTTATAGACCACGCGCTAGCAAAACAGGTTGTGGAAGTAGGGAAAAGAATTCTGTTACTAGGGAGAATGAATGGATCAGGGAACAGAGATTAAATTGTACATGATCCTGTGAAAAGCTATGTTCAGGAAAGCTACACTCCTGGTCTTCCAGGGAGGAGAAAAAAATTAATTTTTTTTGATGGTCTAGATCTTAGGAAGATAAAGAAACTCCTATTTTACAGAGGGTGGGGGTAGGGAGAGGTGTAAGTCAGAGAGACCTTGAGGCTTCCTCAGTTCACCAAGCCATATATGGTGGTATCGGTTTCTGAGCTCCAACAACACTTTCTTTTTTATTTTTTCTTTGAGACAGAGTTTCGCTTTTGTTAACCAGGCTGGAGTGCAATGGTGCAGTCTTGGCTCACTGCAACCTCTGCCTCCCCGGTTCAAGCTATTCTCTTGCCTCAGGCTCCCGAGTAGCTGGGATTACAGGCGCCCAACACCACACCCAGCTAATTTTTTGTATTTTTAGTAGAGGCTGGGTTTCACCATGTTGATCAGGT
Organism: Rhinopithecus bieti; assembly: GCF_001698545.2. Taxonomy (NCBI): domain Eukaryota; kingdom Metazoa; phylum Chordata; class Mammalia; order Primates; family Cercopithecidae; genus Rhinopithecus; species Rhinopithecus bieti. Next base: position 2,160,216 of record NW_016809526.1, on the reverse strand, counting down.
CAAACTCCTGACCTCAGGTGATCCACCTACCTCGGCCTCCCAAAGTGTTGGTATTACAGGCGTGAACCACCGCGCGCAGCCTCCAACAACACTTTCTAAACAATTACTTTTTCTTTTTTTCTTTTTTTTCTTTCTTTCTTTCTTTTTTTTTTTAGAGACAGTCTTGCTCTCTTGTCCAGGATGGAGTACAGTGGCTCAAACATAACTCACTGTAACCTCAAATTCCTGGGTTCTGAGCAATCCTCCTGCTTCAGCCTCCCAATTAGTTGGGACTACAGGCATGAGCCACTGTGCTAGCCCAATTACTTTTTTAATCATTTAAATGACAGAATAAGTATAGTTGAGATTATAACAGAAAAAGTAAATACATAAAAAGAAAATATAGGCCAGGTGCAATGGCTCACGCCTGTAATCCCAGCACTTTGGGAGGCTGAAATGGGGGATCAATTGAGGTCAGGAGTTAGAGACCAGCCTGGTCAACATGGCGAAATCCCATCTCTACTAAAGATACAAAAATTAGCCAGGCATGTTGGCAGGTGCCTGCAGTCCCAGCTACTCCAGAAGCTGAAGCTCCAGAATCGCTTGAACCTGGGAGGCAGAGGTTGCAGTGAGCCAGATCGTGCCATTGCACTCCAGCCTGGGCAACAAGAGGGAAACTCTGTCTCAAAAAAACAAAACAAAGCAAAATTAATGTAATTCAATGTAATCTGAGGCATTACCGTGTTGTTTCTTTCTCCATGACTTTAGCTTCTATTTCTTCTGTATTTTGCAGTAACAATACTGTATCTTTACATGGTGTTTTACAGTTTCTTTTTTTTCTTCTTCTTCTTCTTCTTTTGAGAAACAGTTTCACTCTTGTTGCCCAGGCTGGAATGCAATGGAGCGATGCTCACCGAGATGCTCACCGCAACCTCTGCCTGCTGGGTTCAAGTGATTCTCCTGCCTCAGCCTCCTGAGTAGCTGGGATTACAGGCATGCTCCACCACGCCCGGCTGATTTTGTATTTTTAGTAGAGACGGGGTTTCTCCATGTTGGTCAGGCTGGTCTCGAACTCCCGACCTCAGGTGATCCGCCAGTCTTGGCTTCCCAAAGTGCTGGGATTACAAGTATGAGCCACTGCACTCGGCCTACAGTTTCTAAAACACTTTTCTCACTTACAATCTCTGAAGTCCCACAACAGCCTTGGGCAGTAAAACTTGCATTGACATTAGAGAAAATCATGTTTTCTTTTTCTTTCTTCTTTTAAAATAGAGATGGGGTCTTACTATGTTACCCAGGCTGGTCTTGAACTCCTGGGCTTAAAGCGATCCTCCCGCCTCAGCCTCTCAAAGGGATGGGATTACAGGCATTAGCCACTGTGCCTAGCCAAGAAAACCATGTTTTCAACACCATCAATGTGATAGATTTGTGAAACCAGAGGAATGCTGGTAAACGTTTAACAACCGGTATGTGTTTAACAATCACCCAGCTGAGGGTATGGAGAACCCTGATTATAGTTTGCCAATTTCACTGACGTAAATACGCACAACATGGCTAATTTCAAACCACCACTGTGATGTCAACTGACTCCCCAAATTTCTGAGAGTGTAACAATTAGCTCTCACAAACAGTAGGAAGCCAGTTCCAGCACACTACTTGGACACTTTAAATTGAATCTAAGGCCAGATATGGTGGCTCATGCTTGTAATGCCAGCACTCTGGGAGGTTGAGGTGGGCAGATCATCAGTCCAGGAGTTCAAGACAAGCCTGGGGAACATGGTGAAACCTGGTCTCTACTAAAAATACGAAAATTAGCCAGGCATGGTGGCGCTTGCCTGTAGTCGCAGTTATGTGGGAGGCTGAGGTGGGAGGATCACTTGAGCCCAGGGAAGTTGAGGCTGCAATGAGTCAAGATGGAGCCACTACACCCCAGCCTGGGTGACAGAGTGAGACCCTGTCTCAAAATAAAAACAACAAAAAAAGTTTCCATATCTTGTTTTTATAAGGAAAGTAGTTTTTGTCCCTTTCTTTTTTTCCTCTTCTTCCAGGCTAGACTGTGGACAGATTAAGTCAGCTTCAATAATGAGAATAAAGATTTTACTCTATGGTCAAAATGGGTTAGAAGGAACCTGGTTCCCTGAATGATCTCATAGAACAGAGCTGCCCACTCACCCTAGACTACCTGCCTACCTCTGTACTGTTATGTGAGAGAGAAATAAACCTTAATCTTTGAGTTATTGTATTTGGGATCTCTTTGCTATAGTAGCTTAGTGACTTCTCAGAAGAGGCAACATTTAAGCTAAGATGTAAATGACAAGAATGAACAAGCCATACCAAAAGGGAGAGAAAGAGCATTTCAGATAAATGAAAATGACCTAAAGGGAGACAGGTCAGTATGGATGGAGTACAGAGAGTGAATGGTAGAAATGAGGTTAGAGGATAATTAATTCAGGATCAAATCACATAAGGATTTGAAGGCCAGGGTAATACATTTTTATTTTAAGTGTCATGGGAAACCACTGGAGAATTTTAATAAGTGTCATAATTGGGCTTATGTTTTAAAAACATCATTCCATCTTGGGCTATGGAGACATTTTAAAAAATGAAAACAAAAAACAATCACTCTAGCTGCTCTGTGTTAAATCAAGTGAGGTGGCAAAGTGAAGACAAACACTACTATAGTTAGAAAGCTACAGCCATAGTTCAGGGGAGCTAATTTTGTGCTCTGAACTAGGATGGTGGTATAAATGAAGGCAGAGAGAACAAATTCTTGAAATGTTTTAGGAATATCAACAAGGCTAATTATGAGTTGGATGTAGGACAATGCAGGAAAGAATGGAATCATTGATGATTTTGAGTTTAAGCAACTGCTATTTAATGAGGTGATTTGTTGTGTAAAGAGTGGACCATAAAGAGGTAAGAAGAGATGAGAGTGGAGACAAAGAGGTCAGCGGGAAGCTTGAGTTGAGGACAGCTGAGCTTTTGTTAATTTGTTTTTGCTTTTGTGGGGAGGAGGCAGATTTTGCTGTGAACAGCTCTTTTCTAGTAATGTTAGCTTCTATGTGCTTGTTAGGCATTCAAGTAGTCAGGCAACTGTCTCAAAGGTCTGAAATTCAAGGAAGATGTCTGGGCTGGAGATACGAATTTGAAAGTCATTAATATTATGGGCGGGTCATAAAGCCATAGACTGGATGATGTAGGTCATCTAGGGAGAAAATGTATGTAGAAAAGAGGGCAGAGGCATAGCCAAGAGCACTGAAGCATTGGGAAGAAAATTCCAAGGAAAACCAAAAAAGAGATATGTCAGGAAAGCCTGGAGACTTGTTTCTAGAAGGCAGGCATAGTTAATTGTGTCACAAGCTATTGAAAGATTGAGTAAATGGGGATTGAGACCATTTACTGGTCTCAATGGCTTTGGCAACCACTGGCTTTGGCAAGAAGTGGGCTTTGAGAAGTGCCATTTCAATCAAGTGCTAGGAATAAACACCCATCTGGAGAATTTGAAGGAGAGATGAGGAGGTAGGGACCACAAGTATAGACATGTCTTTACATCTTTTAGGGAGTTTTGCTGTTAAGGGAAGCAGAGGAATTGGGTGATAGCTGAAGGTAAAAGTGGGGTCAAGTAAGGATTTTTTAAAATTTGAGTAAGATCTTACTAGGAATGATTACTAAAGAGAATAAAGGGAAGGAGTACAATCAGAGGTATCTTAAGAAGGCCTAGTGAATGGGAGTCCTTTAAGTAAGTGTTTTGTGTGCAAAGTGCTATAGCCAATGAGGCATTTTTATTTTTATTTATTTATTTTTATTTATTTATCTATTTTGGGATGGAGTTTCGCTCTTGTTGCCCAGGCTGGAGTGCAATGCGATCTCGGCTCACCGCAACCTTCACCTCCCAGGTTCAAGCGATTCTCCCGCCTCACCCTCCCTAGTAGCTGGGATTACAGGCATGTGCCACCATGCCTGGCTAATTTTGTAATTTTAGTGGAAACGAGGTTTCTCCATGTTGGTCAGGCTGGTCTCAAACTCCCAACCTCAGGTGATCCACCTGCCTCCCAAAGTGCTGGGATTACAGGCATGAGTCACCGCATCCAGCCAAGGCGTTTTTAAAAAACTGGAAGTGTGGGGAAAAAATGGTCACTGTTGATAGAAATGGGGCTGAGAAAGGAAATCATTTTAGAAATAATGATAAATGTATTTTTGACATATTGAGTTCAGGACAATATTTAAGCAAAGATTAACCAACTTAGTACAAGGGATTTTTATTTTTATTATTTCTATGATCCGAAGAGAAACCAGAGTATACAAGGAATTTTGAGCTTCAAGATAACAAGAAAAATGATATATTTGACAAAGGACGAATCCAGTTGGTAGACTCTATTTAAATTATCCTGTATCAAATTAACAAGGATTTACTTTGCCAAGATTCTTGGCACTTTTATATTAACTTAAATTGCACTGGGAAAAAAGCATAATAGTAGTTGAGAAGCAACTAATTATAAGCAATTATAAGCCAAATTATGTGTATACCACAATTAGTGTTTGAGGTGGTTTAGTAGGCAGATTCTTCAATAAGCAACCATCAAATAATTGAACAGCTTGTAAAACACAGAAATACTTCTTTTATCTTTATTCCAAGTAGAGTAACCACATTCTTTTATCATTATAAAATAAGCAACATTTATTATCTTTTGTCCCAATCCGCAGTTTGAGTTGGATGCTTATAAAACATGGCAAGAGGGCTGGGCGCCGTGGCCTCCCAGCACTTTGGGAGGCCGAGGTGGCCAGATCACCTGAGGTCAGGAGTTCGAGACCAGCCCGGCAAACATGGTGAAACCTCCTCTCTACTAAAATACAAAAATTGGTCGGGCATGGTGGCATGCACCTGTAATCCCAGCTACTCAGGAGGCTGAGGAAGGAGAATCGCCTGAACCCAGGAGGTAGAGGTTGCAGTGAGCCGAGATCACGCCACTGAACTCCAGCGTGGGCGACAGAGTGAGACTCCGTCTCAAACAAACAAACAAACAAAACATGGCAAGAGTAGTGTATGTACCTAGCTCACAACATAGCTTCTTTCAACAGGTTTCACGGAGACACGTGAATCCATGTTCCTGTAAGACAAGTGCTATTATTCTGCAGGGTATCTAGAGCGCAAACCCAAACCACGTCTTTTTTTTTTTTTTTTTTTTTTAGAGACGGAGTCTCGCTCTGTCGCCCAGGCTGGAGTGCAGCGGCCGGATCTCAGCTCACTGCAAGCTCCGCCTCCCGGGTTTACGCCATTCTCCTGCCTCAGCCTCCCGAGTAGCTGGGACTACAGGCGCCCGCCACCTCGCCCGGCTAGTTTTTTGTATTTTTTAGTAGAGACGGGGTTTCACTGTGTTAGCCAGGATGGTCTCGATCTCCTGACCTCGTGATCCACCCGTCTCGGTCTCCCAAAGTGCTGGGATTACAGGCTTGAGCCACCGCGCCCGGCCCAAACCATGTCTTTTTCAGTGGATTTTTCATGCTGACATCATCTTACTTCACTTTGGGGAAAGTTTTTTTCTAAGGATGATAGCGAAAAGTCTTTTTGTCTTGCGACAATAGCAATTTTTATGTCAGCTTGGGTTTTTTCCTCTCATATTTCCAAGTAAAAGTCATAACTTTGTTACCACAATTTTGCCATCTGAGGTTAAACGTTTGACCGTGGCTTGACGACTATTTTATACTTAATATTTATAAAATATTAGACTGATAGTTCGTTAAATTACCACCAGTGATAGCTCTGGAATCCCTGTTATATTAATTTCCAGGTAAATCCTTAAGCACATGAGAAGATAGCACTGTAAATTTTGGGGGGTAAGGAGAACCTCCATCAATTAATACATCAGCTTGATAAAATTCAAAGAAAAACATGATCAAATTTCAGATTATATTTAACACATTCAGTTTCTAGAAGTAGTTTTGCTGAATAAATTCCCACCAGTTGAGCTAATGGAGCAACGGAGTTGCCAGTGCTTCCCGGAGGCTGCTGTGCTCAGTCAATTCGGAGGCACGGCGAGCCACACGGTGGGAGGTGGGTAGAGCCGGAGCCCTCCAAGGCTGGGCGCCACGTTGCTTTTCTCTTTTGAAATGAGAAGACAATGCTTCTGGCTATTGTATAAACCAGCCGAGGACTGCATTCATTCGCACATCAGCCAAGGCGTGAGCAGAATTAAAGCGCCTTCTAATTCGACCCCTGGCAACATGCGCGTCACGGACAAATGTTTAGTTTTAACGCCTGGCTGCGTTCGCCTTGGGAAAACACACTTTAAAGAATGGCCAAGTACCTCAGCAGTCGCGGTGAACTGTACAAGATCGAAAGCACCACGCCAACCCAGCGCTGGCCACCGTCCCCGCTGAACCCCGCCAACATCCCTAAGGACCCACCCATGTTTTCTGCTAATCACTTTTTTTTCTAAACAGCTCTGCACAGCCTTTCCTCATTCGGTTCCCGCTCTCCCCACCCACTCTGCATTCGATCCGAGGTTTCCAGTCCCCAGCTGGACATCACAGCATCGACTACCACTCAAGAGCCGGCCAGAGCCCGAGCCGCAGCGCAGGGGGCAGCTCCCTGCGCTCCCCGCCAGGCCCTCGGCCAGCCAGCCGCCACTCGGCCACTAGTGATTGACAGGCGGCGGCAGCTATGGGCCGTGGAGGTGGGACGATGCGTCACTTCCTGGTCTTTTGGGGGAGCCGGGATATATAAGGGCGGTGCTCACGCAGCGCTCTCGCTTACACAGTATGGCCGGCGACATTAGCTAGCGCTCGCTCTACTCTCTCTAACGGGAAAGCAGCGGACTACAAGAGACTGAACTGTATCTGCCTCTATTTCCAAAAGACTTAGGTTCAACTTTCGCTCACACAAAGCCGGGAAAATTTTATTAGTCCTTTTTTTAAAAAAAGTTAATATAAAATTATAGCAAAAAAAAAAAAAAGGAACCTGAACTTTAGTAACACAGCTGGAACAATCCGCAGCGGCGGCGGCAGCGGCGGGAGAAGAGGGTTAATTTAGTTGATTTTCTGTGGTTGTTGGTTGTTCGCTAGTCTCACGGTGATGGAAGCTGCACATTTTTTCGAAGGGACCGAGAAGCTGCTGGAGGTTTGGTTCTCCCGGCAGCAGCCCGAGGCAAACCAAGGATCTGGGGATCTTCGCACTATCCCAAGGTGGGTCCCCGGGGCTCTCGCTGACATCCGGGCCTGGGGACTGTCGCCGCCGCCGAGGCACCAGCCACGGGCGGGGCCCGAGTTCCCTCAGCCTTCAGGTGGGGGCAGGTCTGCGGCCGGGGGTCGCTTCGGCGGCCTTGGAAGGTTCGCGGTTTGGGGGGGAGCGGCCGTGTCCACGCGGGCCGGAGCCGGCTTCTCCCGCGGTGGTTGCCGCGCCTGGCACTGTCCTGGGGGAGGGGAGGAGGCCGGCGCGGCCGCGTGCTCAGGTAAAGTCCCGCGCTGGGCGGCGGGAGGCGCGGCCCGGGGTGGTTTTGCGGCCCGCGCCTCCCGAGGTTTCCCTCCGTAGTAGTTGGCGGCAGGGGCCTCAGGTGGGGGTCGGGGGCGCCTGCGCGGGTTGCCTCCGGCAGGTGTGGCTCGGCGGGCTTAGTCAGGCGCTAATTCGGGCGTGCCCGCTTCGGGGAATGGAGGGCCGGAGCGGCGCTCGTTCTTGCCGCGGGCGCGGACAGGAGGGGCCCTCCCGGCCTTGTCTGAGGGGCTGGCGAACAGGCCTCCCACCCGCGGTGGCCGCGGGCAGCATGTGGCGCTCAGGCGGCGGGGATTGGGCGGGAGCAGTTGTGTCGCAGTGGCGGGGCCCCACCGCTGCCCTAACGTGCTCTGCGCCAGAGTCTTTTCGGGGCGGCTGGGCAAACGGTGCAGTCCCCGGGGCCGCCCTCGACACGGCCGCTGAGCCCACCGAGGGCTGCTCCCCAGTTTCTTGACCTTGGGTTGTGTAACCTGCTACGGAGCCGGCGGGAGAGGTGCGGGTGGAGGGAGGCCCGCCTGCCCCAGGACATAATGCCTCTAAAGCCTTAAGCTTGAGCAAAGGAATCTGGGGCCCAGTCCTACTGCCGGCCGTCACGCGAGACATACTTGGGCTGACCGCGCCGAAGAGGCGTTTTAGTTGGTATTGCTGTGGAAATCCATGCTTAAATAAAAGCCCGGAGATCCCGTGGATGCTTGGGCCTTGTTCCCGGCTGCGGTCCCACCGGTGGCCACCCATGGCCTTCCTAGGCCCTGCCACCGGATCCCCGGCTCCTCTGCGCACAAGTGCGGCTAGAGTGGCCGTGCTGCGGAGTAACCGGCGTGGCCAGCTTCATTGAGAGGCGGCGACCAATGGGCTCCTGGGCCCGACTTAGAGCCTGGCCCCAGGGTGTGGGCCAATGGGCGTTTTAGGAATGTTAGCTAATCTCGGAGCTGTCCCTTGACAAAAAGCAACTGGAAAAGGGAATCCAGGCAGACACGTGCTACCGAGACTTTAAGGCACGATGGGAAATCCAGTTTCTAGCAGTGTATCTTGAACGATTCCGTTGTAGAAAAAAACTACTAGTGATAGCTAATATGTCACACGTCTCATTTTTTAAGCTTCGTGTGACACTTAAAATGTCTGTAGCGTTTACTACGTGCCAGGCTTACGTGCAGATTATAGGAAGCGGACTTTGGTCATGGAGAAGCTTAGTATTTCCTTCATTTCACAAATGAAAAGGCTGGTATTTGTGATAGGTGTTTGGTAAAAACGCTTGTGATCAGGATAATTAACCTAGAAAATCTTGGCAAGAAAGAACTAATGGGTAAGAACAGTCCTAGAAAACGAATAGCAGAAATTGTCACTTTGGCTTTTTAAATGTTTGAGCCCTTAAATAGTAGTAAGTACATGTTGTTAATAAAGGGAAGAAGGTTTTGTTCTCCCCAAGTTCTTGGCAGTTTGGCTGTTTAGAGCTTCCTGAGTCAAAGTGGAGAGGGGGAAGAGGCTTTTAACAAAGCAGCCTGCTTTCTTTAAATGTTTAAGAACCCTTTTTACTTTGTACTTTGATCAGCCCAAATTGTTTTACTGCTCCAGTGTGGCTCTTAAAATCATGGCTAAAGTTGAACTTTGAAGGACAAAATATTCCCTGTAGAGTCCATGATTTAGTGCCATCCATTTTGTGGGTATGTAACATTCATTGAACAACTACTGGTAGTATACTGTCACATTGTAACTGTTGTAGATAAAGCAAGTTAAGCAAGAACGGAAAAATCTATTGATTTAACTAAGGTCCCCTGGTAACCTTCGTAGGAACATTTTTCAGCGACCACTCAAGTGGTTAGGTTATTTATCGGGATGTTAAAAAAGCCTGAAATAGTAGGTGTTCGTTGAATCACCTAAAATCAACAGCCTAGCAAAGAGAGTATCGTCGATGGAGTCTGGTCTGTGGGGACATGGAGCCAGTTTTAGAGACCCCAGGGAAGGATAATCGGACATCTAGAAGAATAAAGCATGACGCGTTTTACTCAAATGACATGATTAAATGCACAGCCTCTGGAATAACAAGATTTGAATTCAAACAGCATTTAATAGCTGTGTGAGCTGTTTCCTCATCTTTAAAATGGAGACAATAATGGTATATAGCTCATGAAAGTTGTGAAGAATAAATAGGTTAATATTTTATATGCAGTACTAAAGACAGGATCCATCTATAGCCCAGGCTGGAGTGCAGTGGCACGATCATGGCTCACTGCAGCCTTGACTTCCTGGGCTCCATTAAGATATGAATAAAAGTGGGTTAAAAGACGAACAGGCTGAATTAAACACATTTGTTTATAAAGCATAATAAACATACGGACATAGAAAGGATTAAGAGAGTGAGAGGCTTAAATGTCCAAAGAGAGCATTAGTGTTGATGCTAAAGACAAGGATAACAAGATAAAGATATTAGGGAGAAAAAATTCCTGGAAAAATAGCTTTCCAAAACTAACGCAAGAAGAAATAGAGAACCTAAAATAGTCCTAGAACAACACCTAAATAACTTGAATCAGTCAATCATCTAGGCCCAGATGGTTTCACTGGAGTGTTCTACATAATTCAAGGGAGAAAATATCCAACCTTTTTCACACATTCTTCTAGGAAACGACATACTTCCCTCAGTTTGCTCATCCCAAAGTCTGAAATATTTTTTTCTCCTACACAGTATTTACCTTTCATATTTAGATCTGCAATCCATCTGGAATTGATTTTGTGTGTGGTGTGAGGGAATAGAATTCACTTTAAACAAACTTGGCTCATCAGTCCAAGTTTTAATGCCAAGTTAAGCTGGAATCGTTTCTGAATATACACCTTTTTGCTAAACACTGCTTTCCTCTTGTAGACCATTTAAGATAATTTATCTTAATAAGTGAACAAATTATGTAATACTGAGAAATTTAACAAAGAAAAATCTTGTATGATATAGCTTGGGTTAAACACTACTGTTGGAGAAAAGCAGCAGACCAGGTATACCCAGATGAATAAAGGACAATTAAGGGAGAGACAGTTTCTTAGGGGTAACCTGCAGTTTTCTTTAATTTTCAGATTTTAGGGATGTTGAATAAAATCAGTGACCATTTAAAATGGTTTCGTTGTTGGATCACAGTGCTATAACAAACAAAAGCCTTTTATAAGAAATGGCAGCTTTAGGGAGGGTGAGAGTAGTAAGGAGGAAATCTGTTAGAAAATAGAAAATTTTGCTGAGAAAAGAGTGATTTTTCAGAACTGGAAATCCTATTCTGTGCTTTACTCAGATTTTATAAACTAAAACATAATTTTTAGTAAAGGATTGGGGCAGTTACAAAGATAGTCATACCTCAGCTTAACTTTCCCCAAACTCATGCCTTCTTTGACTACGTCATTATGCAGTATTATCACACTATCAATAATTTACATTGAAGGAATTTACAGCCCATTGCCAAAAAACCTTTTAGTGCAATGTTTCAGAGTAAAAATGCTTCCTACTAAAGAATTAAGCTTCTCGTTCCATTCCTCCCAGCAGTTTCAAAAAGGTTTCGGGGCTGGGCTTGGTGGTTCATGTCTAATCCCAGCACTCTGAGAGGCCAAGGAGTTTGAGACCAGTCTGGGCAACATAGTGAAATCCTGACTCTACAAAAAAAAATTGAAAAAGTATCTGGGCATGCTGGTCCATCCTGGTGCGTGTCTGCAGTCCCAGCCACGCAGGAGGCTGAGGTGGGAGGATTTTTTGAGCCATTGGGGGATCGAGGCTGCAGCAAAATGAGATTGCACCAGTGCGCTCCATCTGGGTGACAGAGTGAAACCCTGTCTCAACAACAACAAAAAGATTTCAACTGTTGTTTACAAACCATGTATCTTTAAGAAGCACATGTTGAAAGTAGCAGAAAACTGAGAGGAGTATCCCGATTTGGGGTAAAAATTTGAGACGGAGGAACAATATTGTGATTATAATAGTGTGGCTGCATTCTAGGTTCATATCTTTGAACAAAAGGAGGCGGCTTATTTCTCAGGGTATCTGAATTCACTGCCCCAGGAAGGCATCCTCAGAATCTAACTTCTGGTCAGTCTAGCTTTATTCAAGAATAATCTGGTTTTAGGATGCCTTTGACCTAAAGACTGCTTACTACCTGGGGTAGAGGCACCCTGATGAATGTACTGTAGTGAGAGTCTCTAAAACAGACCTAAAAATATGAGGTAAGCTCAGAATTGGGAAGCTGCAGTGACTTTGGATAAATTACATGAACTCTGAAACTAGCTGGTTTTACATTAGGAAGTAATGAGTAATCTAATGACCTGGAAGCTTTTCAAATAAAAATTTCCAGGCATCATCCTCAGAAAGTGTCTGACCTAACTGGATATGGGAATAGGATCTATGTCGTCATTTTTCAGGTGATTAGAGCATAACCCTGCACTAATGGGTTCCGTCTATATTTAAGTCCTTTGTCTTTTTTTTTTTGACAGTCTCAGTCACCCAGGCTGGAGTGCAGTGGTCACACCTCAGCTCACTGTAACCTCCTCCTCCCAGGTTCAAGCGATTCTACTGTCTCAGCCTCCCTAATAGCTGGTACTACAGGTATGCGCCACCATGCCTGGCTAATTTTTTGTATTTTTAGTAAAAGACAGGGTTTCGCCATGTTGACCAGGCTGGTCTCAAACTCCTGACTTCCAAGTGATTGAGCCATCGCCCCTGGTCCCTTTGTCCATTTTTTAATCACTTTTTTTGTTGAGTTGTGTGTAGATGTTTCTTTTACTTTAGATATTGACCCCTTATGAAGTGACTTGCAAGTATTTTATTCTGTAGGTTGTCTTTTCACTCGTTTCTTTTGATGTATAGAAATTTTTACATTTTAGGTTTTCAAGCTCCATTTGTCTGTTTTTGATTTTTGTTGTATGTCATATCCAAGAAATCATTGTCAAATGTAATGCCTGAAGCGTTTACCCTATGTATTCTTCTAGGAGTTTTATTTCCTCTTAATGTTTAGTTCCTTGATCTATTTTGAGTTAATTTTTGTTTATGATGTAAGGTAAGAGTCCAGCTTAATTTTGTTTGCATGTGGACATCCATTTTTCCCAGCACCATTTGTGGAAGAGACTGTTTTTCCCTGTTACGTAGTCTTGGGACTCTTGTTCAAGATACTCGACCTCAGTCATTTACTTCTTGTTTTGAGACATGCTTGTCTTGCTGTCTCCCAGGCTAGAGTGCAGTGGTGTGACTTTGGCACACTGCAACCTGCGCCTCCTGGGTTCAAGCGATTCTCCTGCCTCAGCCTCCCGAGTAGCTGGGACTACAGGCATGTGCCACCACACCTGGCTAATTTTGGTATTTTTAGTAGAGATGGGGTTTTGTTATGTTGGTCAGGCTGGTCTTGAACTCCTGACCTCAAGTGATCCACCTGCCTTGGGCTCCCAAAATGCATTTAATCAGGCGACATAGAGAAGTCTTGTTATAATATAATCTTGTCCCTGTAAACATTCCTAAGTTCTATTTTTATTAGATTTCAGCCTCTAAGAAAACGTTTTAAATATAAAATGTGGCATGCCACTAAAGTGTTGTTTTTCAGACATACCATTCATGTGCTGTTACTAATATAGAATATGTATTTCTTGTTTTTTTTTTTGTTTTTTTTTTTTTGAGACGGAGTCTCGCTTTGCTCGGCCCAGGCTGGAGTTGCAGTGGCCGCGAATCTCAGCTCATGAAGCTCCGCCTCCCCGGGTTCACGCCAATTCTCCCGCTCAGCCTACCGAGTAGCTGGCGACTACAGCGCCTGCCACCTCGGGCGCCGGCTAGTTTTTTTGTATTTTTTTATTAGTAGAGATGGGGCGGTTTCACCGTGTTTAGCCAGGGATGGTTCTCGATTCCTAGACCTCGCTGCATCCGCCCATCCTTCGGCCTCCCAAAGCTGCTGGGATTACAGGCCTGACGCACCAACGGCCCGGCCCTAATATGTATTTTTCTTTGGGACCATTTATCATGATCTCTGATTATATTTAATATTTTAGTACCTACTCTTTAAGTGAAATTAGGGTATCTCAACCTCAGCATTCTTGACATTTTGGTTCAGATAATTCACTGTTGTCAGTGACTATCCTGTTAATTATACCGTGTGTAGCAGCATCCCTGGCCTCTGTCCTCTACATGCTGGCAACACCACTACCACCCCAGTTTATGATAAAAAAAAAGTGTCTCCAAATATTGCCACATGTCTCCTGGGTGGCAAAATTATCACAAGTTGAGAACCACTGAATTAGATCAAAGAGATGGCATTTAAGATGAGAAAAAGGAATTCAAATCAGGAAGTACTCAATCTACATATTTCTTTGTGTTTTATAAGCACCTAAGAATTGTGTGCTTTGAGCTATGTGCACATGCCTGTAATCCCAAATCCCAGCACTTTGGGAGGCCGAGGCGGGTGGATCGCTTGAGGTCAGGAGTTCGAGACCAGCCTGGCCAACATGGTGAAACGCCTTCTCTACTGAAAATACAAAAATAAATTAGCCGTGCATGGTAGCAGATGCCTGTAATCCCAACTACTCAGGAGGCTGGGGCAGGAGACTTGCTTGAACCTGGGAGGTGGAGTTTGCAGTGAGCTGATAGCGTGCCATTGCACTCCAGCCTAGGTGACAGAACAAGACTCCATCTCAAAAAAAAAAAAATTGTGTGCTTGAATAGCTTTATAATAATTTCTAATGACTAGATCAGTATTATGTGATCTGTAATGTGAATAAATCCCAAAATTATCTAGCTGTCTTGCTTCTCTCTCTCTCGATTCTGCTTTATATCCATCAATTTGATTTATTGAACTCTGTAAGAATTGCCAAATATAGATGAGTTTTGTAAACAGTTTATAATAGACTAGTGTTTCAAAGTCTCAGTGTGTAGTATGCTTGGGAATGAAGCAGAGATGAGACCACCACCACTACTGAGCCTGATAAAACATTCTAGCTTAATGCTATCTTTTTTTTTTTTTTTTTTTTTTTTTTTTTTGACACAGTCTCACTGTGTCACCCAGACTGGAGTGCGGTGGCATGATCTTGGCTCACTACAACCTGATTTAGAAAATGGCTCTGTCGACTGTATAAAGCACTTTGTCTTTTCCATCGTTAATTTGATCAGAAAGCAGACCACTGAAAACCTTTTCTCCAAAACAAGAGTCAGCAAACTTTCTGTAAAGGGCTAGAGAGTAAATTTTAAATTTTGCAAGGCAGGCAGTCTGTTGCAACTACTCATCTCTGCCCTTATAGGGAGAAAATAACCATAGTCAATGTATGGGTGTGGCTAGGTTCCAGTAGAGCTTTATTTACAAAAGCAGGCCATTTTTTCCCACAGAAATGTGATAGAAATAATTTGTGCTGAAATTTTCAGCTGTTGCAGAAATTTTCACCTCTTTTATGTACACATATAGCATTGTATTGACTTCTTCATTTTTCTTTCATCTGTCTTGCCCTCTGATTTATTTTTCTTGAGCCTGGCAGCTCTGGTAAGATATGCCTTTATCATCACTAGGTTGATTGACAGTTTAACTGTTTGTCCTAGGGTGCTTAAAGTAATTGCTTTCTTTGATACTATGATTGAAAAATTCTGACTAGTGGAGCATTACTAGTAGTTGAGGAAAGGTTTGGATGGAGAATTTTATGAACTGTTGATGAATGAGTGTAAGAGCATTTTGAAGCCAGATGGGTTGGCACGTGCCTATAATCCCAGCACTTTGGGAGGCTGGGGTGGGAGGATTTCATAAGCCCAAAAGTTTGAGACAAACCTGGGCAATATAGGGAGACCTCATCTCTACAAAAAATTTAAAAATATATTAGTAAGGTGTAGTGATACATGCCTGTGGTCCCAGCTACTTGGGAGGCTGAGATGGGAGGATCTCTGAGCCTGGGAGGCCAAAGCTCCAGTGAGCTGTGATTGTGCCATTGTTCTCCAGCCTGGGCGACAGTGAGACTGGTTCAAAAAACAAAAGGTTATTTATTTCTGCCATTACAGAAGAAGCATGCTACACTGTCTTCTTTTATTAAAATGCAATTAATAAACCCTGGACAGAATGCCTTGTTGAGCAGCTATCCAAGGACTCTGAGAAGTAAATTTTAGCAGGTGAAATGGAGAAGAAAGCCAGAACTTTAAATTCCACTGAACCACTAATTTCCTGTTTTTTTTCCCCTTTGGTATCTCCTCACTGATTTCTCCTGGGCTTGCCGGAAACCCAAAACTGAACAGTAAGGGCAGGCAAAAGTAGTTCCAAGAAAGGCTCTCTAGTTCTGGTCTGCAAAGAAAGAAAGAGAGGCCCCTTTGAGTCAGAGTGGAGGAAATCTCTTTTTTGCTTTTGTTTTATTCTGTTCTGCCCCAACCCCCTTGTAGGCCTTTAGCAGCTATGGCAGTTAGGTAGATACCTAAAACAAGAGAAGGGAATCGTTTTTTGTTTGTTTGTTTGTTTTTGAGACAGAGTCTTGTTCTATTGCCCAGGCTGGAGTGCAGTGGCGCGATCTCGGCTTACTTGCAAGCTCCATCTCCCAGGTTCACACAATTCTTCTGCCTCCACGCTATTCTCCTGCCTCAGCCTCCCGAGTAGCTGGGACTACAGGTGCCCGCCATCACGCCCGGCTAATTTGTTGTGTTTTTGGTAGAGACAGGATTTCACAGCATAGCCAAGATGGTCTCCATCTCCTGACCTCGTGATCCCCCCGCCTCGGCCTCCCAAAGTGCTGCGATTACACGCATGAACCCTCACACCTGGCCAAAGCCCTGTTTTTATAGATAGTGGATGAAGAAGAGTCCTTCCCCTATCCCTTATGTGAGTCAGGCATTGTCAGAGAGATTATGGAGAGTTGAAGAAAAGTAAACCTATGAAATTTTATATGAACGTTCCTTAGCCGTTTTGCATGGATCTGACCCTAAACAGCACATCAGAGGTTTGAAAACTAAAATACAGGATAAACTGCCTCCCCAGAGCCAGCCTGGCCATTGGGTGGCAAATAAGTGGGACAGATGCAAATAGCATAGCAAAGGAGTTCATAACGAACCTGACATTGGAACCATAACACAACCTACAAATGTTGAGTAAAAACTTGAAGCCTGAACCAAACCAGATCGTCTGCTAAACGTTTTTAAAAATCAAGACCTAGAATGATGTAACATGTCAAAATACAGGATGCAATCCTAAATTGGTTGACATACCCAAAACCAGGAAAATCTTAACATCTCGAAAGAACAGAAGACACCAACCTCAAGGTGACATGGACCACGATTTTAAAGTATCTGTGCTACAAATTGTAAGGGTGAATACTTTTTGTTTTAAGAGAGGGTCTTGCTCTGTTACCCTGGCTGGAGTGTAGTGGTATAATCATGGTTCATTGCACCCTCCACCTCCTAGGCTCAAGCAAACTTCCCACATCAGCCTTACTGAGTAGCTGGAACTACATGCCTACACCACCGCTCCCAGCTGCCAGAGACTGGCTATTGCTGTGTTGCCCAGGCTGGTGTTGAACTTCTGGCCTTGTGATCCTTCCTTCTTGGCCTCTCTGAACCACAGTGCCTGACCACAACAGCCTTTTAAAAAAGAGAAAACAAAAATAAGAAAGGAAAAGATTGTTACATTTTTTGGTTCAGCCAGGGACCCTGTTAAAAGTCTTAATAGAAATGGTGAGTATAGCCAGGCGCGGTGGCTCAAGCCTGTAATCCCAGCACTTTGGGAGGGCGAGACGGGCTGATCACGAGGTCAGGAGATTGAGACCATCCTGGCTAACATGGTGAAACCCCGTCTCTACTAAAAAAAAAAAAATACAAAAAACTAGCCGGGCGAGGTGGCGGGTGCCTGTAGTCCCAGCTACTCAGGAGGCTGAGGCAGGAGAATGACGTAAACCCAGGAGGCGGAGCTTGCAGTGAGCTGAGATCCGGCCACTGCACTCCAGCCCGGGCGACAGAGCGAGACTGTCTCAAAAAAAAAAAAAAAAAAAAAAAGGAGAGTAAAATTGAGAAAGGGAGGGTGGGATTTGTTAGTGCATCCAGTGGGTAAAAAAGAATATGTGCAAGAATGGTAAGTTATAGTGGGAAGTCAGTAGGTGATGACTTAAGCAGATAGCATTATTGATGGACCTGAATTAGATAAGCTCTTTAAAGATCTGAAATTTTAATGCTTCAAATACTTAAATCGTAGTTGGTATTTTATTTACCTTCATATTCAGGAATGGGAGTCTTAATAGTAGATAATTTTGCAAGGATTTTGTAAATTTATCTTAGTCAAGTGAAGTAGGATTTCATTCCCACGAGTAAAGTTTGTTTATTTTTTTGAGATGGAGTTTCACTTTTGTCGCCCAGGCTGGAATGCAGTGGTGTGATCTCGGCTCACTGCAACCTCCATCTCCGCATTCAGTCTCCTGCCTCAGCCTCTGGAGTAGCTGGGATTATAGGCGCCCACCACCACGCCCAGCTAATTTTTGTATTTTTAGTAGAGACGGGGTTTCAACACGTTGGCCAGGCTGATCTCAAACTCCTGACCTCAGGTGATCCACGCGCCTCGGCTGGGATTACAGGCGTGAGCCACTGTGACTAGCCAAGTTTTTTTTTGTTTTTTGTTTTTGTTTGTTTTTTTGTTTTTGAGATGGAGTCTCCCCTCTGTTTCCCTGGCTGGTATGCAGTGGCAAGATGTCAGCTCACTGCACCCTCCACCTTCAAGTGATTCTTCTGCCTCAGCCTCCTGAGTTAGCTGAGATTACAGGCGTGTGCCACCACACAAGCCAGGAATAATTTCAAGGGTTGTCACAGTATATGTCCCGCATATGTATTCTTTGCATATATGAACAAATTGTTAGCACCTTTTAAAAAGAACCTTAATTTTTTAATAGCTCTTTTTAAAAAGTTGTTTAGTCATGTTATAGTCAAATACAGGAACTCAGCTCTAATCGTTAGCAAGCCTAACACATTACATATTTTTGGATGGGTATTGGTACACAGATGGGTCAGTAACAGTTTCTTATAGCAAAATGGTGAGACACACACAAAATTCTACCAGGCTTCTTTGGTGGTGTGCTTGCTTTTTAATACAAATGAATAAAACATTTTGCTGTTGGATTTCGCTCAGACGTTCTTATCTGGTTAACAAATGATTTGCCGGCTGGGCACAGTGGCTCACGCCTGTAATCCCAGCACTTTGGGAGGCCGAGGCAGGCGGATCACCTGAGGTCAGTAGTACGAGACCAGCCTGGCCAACATGGTGAAACCCTGTCGCCACTAAAAATACAAAAATTAGCCAGGCGTGGTGGTGCGTGCCTGTAATCCCAGCTGCTTGGGAGGTGGAGGTTGCAGTGAACAGAGATCTTGCCACTAGACTCCAGCCTGGGTGGTAGAGCAAGACTCAGTCCCAAAAAAAAAAGAAAAAAGATTTGCCATTTTTGTGAGTATAGAGCAATGGCCTGTCAGATATCATGGGGCTTAAAAATTTTTCTTTTTTTTAAAGACCTAGGGTATTGCTCTATTGCCCAGGTTGGTTTCAAACTCCTGAGCTCAAGCCATCCCAATCCCAAAGTGCTAGGATTACAGGCGATTCTCCTGCCTCAGCCTCCTGAGTAGCTGAGATTATAAGCACCTGCCACCACACCTGGTCTCAAAGTCCTGACCTTAAGTGATCCACCTGCCTTGGCCTCCCAAAGTGCTGGGATTACAGGTGTGAGCCACCGTGCCCGGCCTAGAAAATATTTCTGGCAAACAACTGGGCATGGTGGCACACGCCTGTGGTTCTGGTTACCTGAGAGACTGAGGCAAGAAAATTGCTTGAGCCTGGGAGGTCAAGATTGAAGTGAGCTGTGATTGCGCCACTGCACTCCAGCCTGGGCGACAGAGTGAGACCCTGTCTCAAAAAATAATAATATCTGGTCATGTTAAGCTGTTCCATGGAATTACATTGTCTTTTTATAATGGGCACACTGATGAAAGAATCAATACTTTCCTAATTCTATTTCAGGCAAATTAAGACTAGTTTCTTCATGTCCATATGACCTCCATTGCTATGGTTGCTTGTACTGCACATTTCCTGCTAAATGGGCTTTCTTATTGCATTTGGAGAGCTGTATAGTATTCCCAAAATCTTCTAGGTGTGCTTATAATTGGCAAAGTAATTCCAGTTTTTTGTAAGTGCTATAAGGGTAACATCACTCACTGTCCAGACAGTTAGACAGGCTTTTAAATCTCTATGCCAATTAGATTGGTAAAATTATGCTCTTTTTTTTTAAGTGTTTCTTAAGGTTAAAAATCTGCACATTTTAGAGACAGAGTGTCCCACTGAATTCCTATAATCATTGATGAGTTAATGGTTTACCTTGGTTTATGGACCTTTGAACATTTTTTTGCCTATTTTTCTTTTAGTAATTTGTAAATACATAGTATAATGACCTTTTTTTTCATATATAGCATAATATACCTGTCATTTATCTGGATATGTCAATGTAGATTATTTTGAAAGAAACTAAATGTTGGTGTACAATATTAATTAAAAATGTGGTCTCTTCATGGGAAAAAGGGTGAGCTTTGTAATTTTTATGAGTAGGTGGGTACTGTTGTGGATTAATCATAATTTTTTTTGTTAAATGATAGATCTGAGTGGGACATACTTTTGAAGGATGTGCAATGTTCAATCATAAGTGTGACAAAAACTGACAAGCAGGAAGCTTATGTACTCAGGTAAGTCCTGTGAAACAAGTGTTAGGTAGCTCATTTCAGTCCTAATCATAATGTGAAACAGTAAGTTCCTCTCAGTTGTAGTTCTGGGTTTTTTTGTTTGGTTTGGTTTCTTGAGACTTAGTTTTACTCAGTCACCCAGGCTGGAGTGCAGTGGCGTGATCTCAGCTCACTGCAACCGCCGCCTCCCTGGTTCAAGCAATTTTCCTGCCTAAGCCCCCTGAGTAGCTGGGATTACAGGCACCCTCCATCACACATGGCTAATTTTTGTATTTTTAGTAGAAACGGGGTTTCACCATGTTGGCCAGGCTGGTCTTGAACTGCTGACCTCAGGTGATCCACCCGCCTCGGCCTCCCAAAGTGCTGGGATTATACACGTGAACCACTGCACTCCGCCTTTTTTTACATTATTTTTAAGAATATGGTATAAAAGGAAATGTTTAGTGTAACATGGATGTTTTTAGGATGTAAATTTTGAAGCCTCACCGGACAGTTCAGGGTGGTTGCCATCTTTTCCTCCCACTTAATAAAGAAGTACCTCTTAATCAGAAGTTCAGGCAAAGGGAAAAGTTAGCTTTGCTATACAAATACAGTTGTCTAATTGGTATATAAAAGCTCATCACCTTTTTTATAGTTGCAGAGTTAATTTATTCAATAAATACTTTGAATGAATGCTTATAGTATATATTGTGTATATATTGTGATGGACCTTGCAGGGGGATACTGGACTAAACAGCCCCCCCACCCTTGTTTTTTTTTTTTTTCTTCCCCCGCTGAGACAGAGCCTCACTCTGTCCAGGGTGAAGTGCAGTGGCGCAATCTCATCTCACTGCAACCTCTGCCGCCCAGGTTCAAGCAATTCTCTTGCCTCAGCCTCCCAAGTAGCTGGTATTGCAGGCACCTGCCACCATGCCTGGCTAATTTTTGTATTTTTAGTAGAGACGGGGTTTCACCATCTTGGTCAGGCTGGTCTTGAACTCCTGACCTCGTGATCCACCCACCTTGACCTCCTAAAGTGCTGGGATTACAGGTGTGAGCCACCGTGCCTGGCCTCTCTCTTTTTTTTTTTTTTTTTTTTTTGAGACGGAGTCTCGCTCTGTCACCCGGACTGGAGTGTAGTGGCCGGATCTCAGCTCACTGCAAGCTCCGCCTCCCGGGTTCACGCCATTCTCCTGCCTCAGCCTCCCGAGTAGCTGGGACTACAGGCGCCAGCCACCTCGCCCGGCCAGCTTTTTGTATTTTTTAGTAGAGACGGGGTTTCACCATGTTAGCCAGGATGGTCTCGAACTCCTGACCTCGTGATCCACCTGTCTCGGCCTCCCAAAGTGCTGGGATTACAGGCTTGAGCCACCGTGCCCGGCCTCTTTTTTTTTTTAAACTAAGTTTATATTATGAATATACTAATGTTTATGAAAATGCTTACCATGTGCCAAGCCCTGGGGATGTTTTGTATACTAGAAAAAAGAATACTGTAGTGTGTAACTTGCTTCCTTGAGATCCTAATATTTAAAAATACTAGCCGAAATTGTAAATAATTAAATTGGTTGATTGCACCCTCAGTAGTACATTAGTATTGTTACAATATTGTGACTTTTTTCAACTGCAGTGAGAGTAGCATGTTTGTCTCCAAGAGACGTTTCATTTTGAAGACATGTGGTACCACCCTCTTGCTGAAAGCACTGGTTCCCCTGTTGAAGCTTGCTAGGGATTACAGTGGGTTTGACTCAATTCAAGTAAGTAGCAAACTTTTAAATATTTTTTCAGGCATAAATGTTAGAGTTCTTATCCTGTAATATGTAAAGTAAATAAATTTGTATACTTACTGCCTTTGTTACAATGCAAGTAAACACGTGGTAAGGTGTTCATATCTTAGAAAGAGATCTGATTCTAAAGAACAGCAGAAAATATGAAGGAAGCAGAGAATGAGTTAGGATGAAATTCAAGTGGGAGAAAGAAATGAAGAAGCCAGACACTTCCAGTAGTTAATTTCTTAACATGGTTACTTATAATAATAGAGAAATGGTAAGAAAAGAAGGAAAAGCAAAATGTCATTACCAAAATCGTCCAGTCTTTATAATGAGTTAGGTCGAAGAGCAACAGTCAGTATTGAGTTAAATTCTCATACTCTTCAATAACTAAGGGGTTTTTACCTAGAGTATAATTTTCTGATTAGTAGTGGTTGTCACATTTTATTTTATTTTTTATTTTTTTGAGATGGAGTTTCGCTCTAGTTTCCCAGGCTGGAGTGCAATGGCACAATCTCAGCTCACTGCATTCTGCACCTCCCAGGTTCAAGCGATTCTCCTGCCTCAGCCTCCCAAGTAGCTGGGATTACAGGTGTCCACCACCACGCCCGGCTAAATTTTTTGTATTTTTAGTAGAGATGGTGTTTCACCATGTTGGCCAGGCTGGTCTCATAACTCCTGACCTCAGGTGATCCACCCGCCTCAGCCTCCTAAAGTGCTGGGATTGCAGGCGTGAGCCACTGCACCCGGCCTGAGTTTTAATCTTTAACTTCATAAGGAAAGGATGGATTGTCATTAGTACTCAGTACAGTTTTTGTTGTGAATTGATCCTTGTAAGAAATCTAAAGCAATGTGTGCTTAACTTGGATCACTGATGCTTAAAACTAATATGTTATTTCCCCCAAATTTTTGCTTACATGACTATTAATAAGCCCAGTTTAGAAACTACCGTTCTAGAAAGGAATATACTTGGTGTTAATCGTTGTTAACGACCCATCATGCCTAGACTGGGCTTTTAAAAAAAAAAAAAAAAAAAGAGGGAGGGAGAGATGAGGCCTCAGTATGTTGTACAGGCTGGACTCCTGGACCAAGTGATCCTCCTGCCTCACCCTCCCAATAGCAGAACCTACAGACATATGCTACCATGCCCAGCTAAAATATTTGAGTTTTGATTTTGCCAAGTTTTGATATGTGGGAAATAGTTGATTAGCTTCGAAAAGTGATAGAATTCTACAGCTAAAAGTTATCTTTTTTTTTTCTTTTTTTTCTTTTTTAATAAAGAGCTTCTTTTATTCTCGTAAGAATTTCATGAAGCCTTCTCACCAAGGGTACCCACACCGGAATTTCCAGGAAGAAATAGAGTTTCTTAATGCAATTTTCCCAAGTAAGTTTAAATAAAATATAAACCTGTTGTCTTCTTAAAGACAGAAAGTGCAACCTCTCAGAGATCTTTCTATATGAGAGCATATGTATGCAGGTATAGCACTCTACATACACTAATATTTGCTTTTCTTGTGGATTTTTTGGTTTGTTTTAGACGGGGGTCTCAGTCTGTCACCCATGCTGGTACAGTGGTGTGATCATAGCTCACTGCAGCCTCAACATCCCAGGCTCAAGTGGTCCTCCCAAGTAGCTGGGGCTACAGGTGTGCACCACCACACCTGGCTATATATATACGTATATATATATATATACGTGTATGTATATATACGTGTATGTATATATACGTGTATATATATGTGCATATATATGCACGTGTGTGTATATATATATATATATTATATATATATATATTATTTTTTTTTTTAATTTTTAGTAGAGACAAGGTTTTGCCGTGTTTGCCCAAGACAGTCTTGAACTCCTGGACTCAAGGGATCCACCTGCCTTGACCTCCCCAAAGTGCTAGGATTACAGGTGTGAGTTACTGCACCTGATCCGTATTTACTTTGAGTTGGATGTTTTAGGAGTACAGTAGTGATCTTTATATAGCCTGTAATTCAAAATATGCAGAGTTTATAAAGAGCATTAAAATATTAGATAAAATATTTTTAGTTAAGAGAGNATTATTTTTTTTTTTAATTTTAGTTGAGACAAGGTTTTGCCGTGTTTGCCCAAGACAGTCTTGAACTCCTGGACTCAAGGGATCCACCTGCCTTGACCTCCCCAAAGTGCTAGGATTACAGGTGTGAGTTACTGCACCTGATCCGTATTTACTTTGAGTTGGATGTTTTAGGAGTACAGTAGTGATCTTTATATAGCCTGTAATTCAAAATATGCAGAGTTTATAAAGAGCATTAAAATATTAGATAAAATATTTTTAGTTAAGAGAGATGAATAGATAGCTTATTACAAATTATGTATACACATGCACTTGTAAAAATAATTGTGTGTCATAAATCAGTGGTGTTTAAAGGATGGAATTTTAAAATGTAGAATTGATCACCTGCCACCTCTGGTTTTTCATATAGCATAGAGAGTTCATCTTCATCTGGCCAGTCCCTCTATTTTGTGTCTCACTCAGTGGTTCTTTTTGCCTATTTGTTTGTTTGAGACAAACTCTCACTCTGTCTCCCAGGCTGGAGAGCATTGGCATCATTATAGTTCACTGCAATGTCAAACTCTTGAGTTCAAGCACCCAGCTAATTTTCATTAAATTTTTAGTAGAGATGGAGTCTGGCTATGTTGCCCCGGCTGGTCTTAAACTCCTGGCCTGTAGCAGTCCTCTAGCCTCAGTGGTTCCTAACCTATAGATCATAATGTCCTTTGACAATATGAACAAAGTTATATGATTCCCTCCAGAAAAATACCTAGTGCTCTGCTCCAGCATTTTATATAACAATTGACCTGGCTTTTTAAAATTGCACAGTGTAAAGTAGTGTTTCCTGAATGGAATTGGTACTAAGCTTTTATTTATAGAGGTCAGGGAACTAAAGGTTATTTGATAACATCCTTACTTCCTAGATAAGGCTGAAAACCTAAGATAATTTAGTAACCTTGCACAAAGTCGCTTACAAGCATGAAAATCGAACTTAGCACATCTACTAATATGAAACCAAATCAGGCTAATCAGAGTGTTGGGTGTTTAGTGCAAATATCCACCAAGTCAGTTGATTCTCTTTATCTGGGAATTCACCTACTGTTTCCTTTCCTTTCACTGATGACATTTCTTCTTTTTTCTTGAGACAGCGTGTCACTCTGTTGCCCAGGCTGGAGTGGAGTTGCATGATCTTGGCTCACTGCAACCTCCACCTCCCGGATTCAAGCAGTTCTCCTGCCTCAGCCCCCCAAGTAGCTGGGATTATAGGCGTGTGCCAACATGCCCAGCTAATTTTTGTATTTTTAGTAGCAACGGGGTTTCATCTTGTTGGCCAGGCTGGTCTCGAATTCCTGACCTCAAGTGATTTGCCCACCTCGGCCTCCCCCAGAAGGGGTGGGATTATAGGCATGAGCTACTATGCCCGGTCCACTCATGGATGACATTTCTAATAAGTGGCAAATAGTATCATTCTGCTTATTGTGGAAGGGTAGTAACAAACCATCCTATTAAATGGATGTGTTGTGTTTATTTTGTGTTCTCTTCCCTCAACAGATGGAGCAGCATATTGTATGGGACGTATGAATTCTGACTGTTGGTATGTTTAGTGCAATTTTGTGGATTTTTGTTGTCCTATGGAAGATTTAGTTTAAACTGCCAATTGTCATTTTTAGGAACATTTTTAACTTTTATTTAGGTACTTATATACTCTGGATTTCCCAGAGAGTCGGGTAATCAGTCAGCCAGATCAAACCTTGGAAATTCTGATGAGTGAGCTTGACCCAGCAGTTATGGACCAGTTCTACATGAAAGATGGTGTTACTGCAAAGGATGTCACTCGTGTAAGCATTTTTAGTAATATTTGTTGCTGGATTCTTCTGCATGGGGACTAAATTTTATTTTTCATTCTTTAACTTTTAAGTTCAGGGTTACAAGTGCAAGTTTGTTATGTTGGTAAACTTGTGTCATGGGGGTTTGTCATACAGAGTATTTCGTCATGCAAGGATTAAGCCTAGCACCAGTTAGTTATTTTTCCTGGTCCTCTCCCTCCTCCCATCCTGGGATTGTATTTTGAACTCATTTGAAGTTTGTTTGTCAAACCTTTGTTAAACTCAGTCTTTTTTCCCCCCAGGAGAGTGGAATTCGTGACCTGATACCAGGTTCTGTCATTGATGCCACAATGTTCAATCCTTGTGGGTATTCGATGAATGGAATGAAATCGGATGTGAGTAGTTATATATATTGCTTCAATAATTATTTAAATATTTAAATGTGTAATAGTCTTTCCATTCTTTTTTTTTTTTTTTTTTTTTTTTTTGAGGCGGAGTCTCGCTCT
>NW_016809526.1:2122349-2133563 GCF_001698545.2 Rhinopithecus bieti | reverse complement strand
AGTTCTAAATGTCGCACAGTGCTTGCTTCACCTCAGAAGATTGAAGGTTTTAAGCGTCTTGATTGCCAGAGTGCTATGTTCAATGATTACAATTTTGTTTTTACCAGTTTTGCTAAGAAGCAGCAACAACAGCAGAGTTGATTTAAAAAAATGAAGAAAAAACGCAAAAAGAGAACACATGTAGAAGGTGGTGGATGCTTTCTAGATGTCGATGCTGGGGGCAGTGCTTTCCATAACCACCACTGTGTAGTTGCAGAAAGCCCTAGATGTAATGATAGTGTAATCATTTTGAATTGTATGCATTATTATATCAAGGAGTTAGATATCTTGCATGAATGCTCTCTTCTGTGTTTAGGTATTCTCTGCCACTCTTGCTGTGAAATTGAAGTGCATGTAGAAAAAACCTTTTACTATATGAAACTTTACAACACTTGTGAAAGCAACTCAGTTTGGTTTATGCACAGTGTAATATTTCTCCAAGTATCATCCAAAATTCCCCACAGACAAGGCTTTCGTCCTCATTAGGTGGTGGCCTCAGCCTAACCCTCTGGGACTGTTCTATTAAATTGCTGCCAGAATTTTACATCCAGTTACCTCCACTTTCTAGAACATATTCTTTACTAATGTTATTGAAACTAATTTCTACTTCATACTGATGTTTTTTGAAACAGCAATTAAAGTTTTTCTTCCATGAGTTGAGTCCTTAAGAAAATGATTCCAGTTACTCATTTTGCATATTTACTATTTTAACATTATTGGACCCTGCATTTATAGTCCTTTGATTTCTTCCCTCTCCCTGGTGTCTCCCCCAAGACCCCAAATAAAGCAATACACTGTTAACACTGTGGGTTTATATACTAATTCTATACCCCAGATGGGGAATGGAGGAGATGGTCCCTGGGCTTAATATTCTTTAAAGGGCATGGGAATTTAACCTCTCTTTTATTGTAATGTGCTCTTTTGGAAAATAGTTGATTCGCAGGGAAGACCCAGAGTTGTAGATTGAGATTAGGGTGTACTGGCTGAACTGTGGAAAACATACATTTCTGTGTTCCTCAGTAAATGAGATTAGCGTCTGATGAGTAGCACGCCTTTACTAACCTACTAAGTTTAAGTAGTAGTACAAAATGATTTTTTATTTAGTTAGTTACCAGAGAGATTTAGCATAATTTTATTCTGGATTCAGTAAATCAAGTCAGCTTGGATCATTCACCTTAACTTTTCTTTTAGCGGCCATTTCCACTAGTTTCCATTAAGTAGTGTTCTATAAACTTTGATCCAAAGCAGAATCAATGTCTTTTCCATCTTGTGACTTAAAGTTCTGTGACTGTGATGCATGTGTGTTCTGACTTGATCTGTTCCTCTAACTACGGTGTTTCCCTCACCATGGCATTCGTAGGATGAAATGAATGACTGCCCAGAATGAGAATTTGTCCAGATTATTCAGATAAACATCATAAAGTAGAATATATGAATAAATAAGTAGAACATAAATAAAATTCGAAAATACTCAATGAGAAATAACTAGTAATATAGGCTTTCAAGAGTTGGTACCTTTTAGCTATATTTGCAGATACTCTGGGATTTTAAGGAACTGAGAAAACAGCAAAGTTGACTAAATTTTATATTTCTTGTCCTCTAAATATCTTGATAATTTCTGGATTGATGCAGTGACGTTTTTGTTCCTTCCGTATTTATAAATGAAACACCTTTTTTTAGTGTTTCTAAACCTAAAATCTACTTGGTTTGAAATCAAGTGGTTGGAACACTGTTTGACTTTTATTTGAAGCATGTTGTTGATTGAAAATTTCATTGAGGAAGTTTTCAGTCAGTGTGTAAGTTTGATTCTGTAATGAGCACAGCACCTAATATTTTGAGGAGCTCTGTTTTAAGGACCAATGCTTAAGGTGGACTTTGTTCGTAAACAGTATCCCAATAGATTTGTTGACTTGAGGTCTGTGGGTTTTTTTTGTTTGTTTTGTTTTTTTTTCCTAATAGAATTAAGAATTCTAATGTTGAAAAACTGCACAAATTTGTATGGGACAAAGCCTAGAAAAGAGAAATGTAGATTGAATCATAATCTAAATCATGGTTTGATAGAAGAGGGAAAGTTTTGGTGCCATAATTTCTCCTTTCACTGGTGTTGGACTTAAATCAGTTGAAATGTATTTCTGTACCACAATTTACGCTTCAATAAAAGTTTAATTGTCTAGTGACATTCAGAAACTTTTCTGTTGCCCTGTTTTTTAAAGGAGTCTACTTGACCAAATACTCTATATCTGAAGTTTAAAATCAATATAACAATGTGTATTTATGAGTTTGGAGTTAGAGAAAAGTTTAAAAGTGTTAGGTCCCAATCTTTATTATAGACTAGACTCTTAAAACATTGGTTGAGGATGATCAAACTATAAGTTTCCTTATTTCATTCATGGTTATTTCTATTAAGTAGAAAAAATTTATAAGCGTGATCATTTCCTTTTTTAACTTAGGGCCTTGTTCTGTTGTCCAGGCTGGAGTGTGGTGGCTGTTCACAGGTGCGATCATAGCATACTGCTTCCTTGAACTCCTAGGCTCAAGCAGTCCTGCTGCAGCTTCCCAATTAGCTGGGACTGCAGGCTTCTGCCATCACACTTGGCTTTGTCATTTTCTTTATTTGGCAACATTTTAGTTCTACAGTCAAATATGTAATAAGCTGAAAATGTTATGAAAATGTATATTCTGATCTTTCTCAGAATATGCTTCAGTTAGAAAATATTTCCTCAATTTTCATTAAAAACAGATGGTGTTCCTAGAAAAGCAAAATATTACATATCTGTGCAATATGTAATTCACAAAATTCATTTGCCAAAAACAGGTGAGTGAATTTGGGGGTTCGTTAGCAGTCATCAAGTTTCCATCATAGACACATAAGTGGAAACGTGATACTATTTTATTCTCCTGGATGGACAATTATGATGGATTTGTTGGGTTCTGGGCTTCAGGCTTCATAATCTCATCCACTTTGCCCTTCCTCTTGTCATAATGGAAGAGGTGCTCCTAATTTGGATTCCATCCTTTCCTCCTTTCAGAGACTGTCCTGTGATTTCCTAAAACATTTCCATTAGTTTGTTTGAATTTTCTGATTTTCTTCCCTTAGGGCCCTCCACAGGCCTCTGTGCTAGTGCCTTGAATGATGGCAAGTGACCAAAAAAATTTTTTTTCTTTTATTTCTTCTTTTTTTTTTTAAGACGTTCTTGCGCTGTCACCCAGGCTGGAGTGCAGTGGTGCGATCTAGGCTCACTGCCATCTCCACCTCCCAGGTTCAAGTAATTCTCGTGCCTCAGTCACCCAAGTAACTGGAATTACAGGGATGTGCCACCACACCCAGCAAATTTTTGTGTTTTTAGCAGAGACAAAAGCTTTACCCTGTTGGCCAGGCTGGTCTTGAACTCCTGACCTCAAGCAATACGCACACCTTTGCCTCCCAGAGTGTTAGAATTACAGGCGTGAGCCACTGTGCCTGGTCAAATGTCCAAATTCTTATTCCAAAACAACTTGACTGGGCGCCATAGCTGGACACCTGTAATCCCAAAAGTTTGGGAGGCGGAGGTGGTAGGATTGCTTGAGCCCAGGAGTTTGAGGCCAGCCTGAGCAACATAGCAAGACCCTGTCTCTACAATAAATAAAAGGACGTTGAGACTAATGAGCTGTGATCACTCCACTGTACTCCAGCCTGAGCAAAAGTGAAACCCTGTCTCAAAACAAAATCATGACTTGTGCAATAGCCACCAGTTTTCCTGGATTCTCAACAGAACCCTATGGTGAAATTAGAAACACAAAGCTAGAGGTATGTGACTTCAAGATGGTAAGAAAACCATCAAACAGATGGTATCCCTTGTCAAGGGATATCTGATAAATTGTTGGATATATGGCCTAGGGGCCCAGACAATAGATTTTAGATTTGTAAACAATATGGAGGGCTTTTTTTTTGAGATGGAGTCTTGTTCTGTCACCAGGCTGGAGTGCAGTGGCGCCATCTTGGCTCACTCACACCTCCCGGGTTCAAGTGATAGCCTCCTAAGTAGCTGGGATAATAGGCATGCCTGGCCAATTTTCTGTATTTTTAGTAGAGATGGGGTTTCACCATGTTGGCCAGGCTGGTCTCAAACTCCTGACCTCAGATGATCTGCCTGCCTGCCTCGGCCTCCCACAGTGCAGGGATTACAGTCATGATAGAATTTTCAAGCATAGTCTTTTTTTTTTTTTTTTTTATGAGACGGAGTCTGGCTCTGTCGCCCAGGCTGGAGTGCAGTGGCCGGATCTCAGCTCACTGAAAGCTCCGCCTCCCGGGTTTACGCCATTCTCCCGCCTCAGCCTCCCGAGTAGCTGGGACTACAGGGGCCGGCCACCTCACCCGGCTAGTTTTTTGTATTTTTTAGTAGAGATGAGGTTTCACCGTCTTCACCAGGGTGGTCCTGATCTCCTGACCTCGTGATCCGCCCGTCTCGGCCTCCCAAAATGCTGGGATTACAGGCTTGAGCCGCCGCGCCCGGCCGCATACAAAGTCTTAATATGGAGTCTTAATAGGGAGAATTTTCAAACATACAAAGTAAACAAAATGGTACACTAAACCTTCATATACAAGTTTCAACAACTCCATTCTAGTTAGGCATATCTGTCTACTAACTGCATGCCCTTTTTAGATAAATTTAAATTGAAATGCATAAATCTGGCCGGGCACAGTGGCTCACGCCTGTAATCCTAACACTGGGAGGCCAAGGTGGGTGGATTACCTGAGGTCAGGAGTTCAAGACCAGCCTGGCCAACATGGTGAAACCCCATCTCTGCTAAAAATACAAAAACTAGCCATGAGTGGTGGCGCATGCGTGTAGACCAAGCTACACAGGAGGCTGAGGCAGAAGAATCACTTGAACCCAGGAGGCTGAGGTTGCGGTGAGTTGAGATTGCCACTGCACTCCAGCTTGGGCGACAGAGTGAGACTTCATCTAAAAGATATGTATACATACACACAAATCTAAGCTATAATTTTGGTAAATGGTTCTCCTTCGCCCACACCTTACCAGGACAAAAGGAGCTCGTTTACCTCTACCCAGGCAATTAAGCAATCTCCTACCACCACCGCACTCAAATGTTTTATCATAGACTAGGGTTCATTTTTACTTTCCTTCCCTGGAACTTTGTAATTCTTTCAGCATAAACATTGTTGAAGTTCAACAGTCCTTATTGAGTAGGACTCTATTGTATGAATATACTATAATTTGTTCATCTGTTTTCCTGTTAGTGAACATTTTATTGGTTTCTAGTTTTTGGCAAGTGTGAGTAAAGCTGCTATGAACATTTGCACACCAATATTGTGACTTCTGGCCATGTAGTGGTATCTTGTGGTTTCAGTCTGCATTTCTCTGACTAATGAACATGTTCTCATGTGTTTATTGGCCATTAATATGTCTTTGAGTGTGTATTTTTAAATTAGGTTGTTTTTTATTACCAAGTTATAGGAACTCTGTATTTTGAATAAAATTCCTTGTCAGTTATTTTGCAAATATTTTCTCCATTGTGTGTCTTGACTCTTGATTTTTTTTTTTTTTACAGTGTTTTGAGCAGAAGTTTCCACTGGAGTCTTAATTTATCAATTTTAAGTGGACTTTTCTAAATAAATCTGCCTACCTCCAGATTGTTATGGTGGTATTGTTTTCTCATAAAATGTTTAAGCTTTTATGTTTAGGTCTATTATCAATCTCAAGTTTTTGTATGTAATGTAGGGTAGGGCTTGAGGTTCATGTTTCTCCCCCCATCAAGTTATTCTAACACTGTGGGAAAGATTCTTTTCTCCATCTGTTTCTAGAGTGTATTCTCGCTTTTTTTTTTTTTTTTTTTTTTTTTTTTTTTTTTTTTTTTTTTTTTGAGACAGAATCTTACTCTGTTGCCCAGGCTGGAGTGCCTTGAAGCGATCTCGGCTCACTGCAACCTCCACCTCCTGGGTTCAAGGGATCCTTCTGCCTCAGCCTCCCAAGTAGCTGGGGCTATGGGCGTACGCCACCACACCCGGCTAGTTTTTGTGTTTTTATTAGAGACGGAGTTTGGCCATGTTGGCCAGGCCGGTCTTGAACTCTTGGCCTCATGTGATCCGCCTGCCTCACAGGTGAGAACCACTGCACCCGGCCTTCTGGAGTGTATTCTCTTTCACTGATCCACTTTTTATCTGTCTGTATGCCGATATAATACTGATTTAAAGCTTAGATTGCTAAGCTTTAAAGTCTTGAAGTCAAGTTGTCTTCTTTTGTTCTGTTTTCAGATTACTTTGTCCTTTAGATGTTGATATAAATACGATAACAAACCTGTTCGTTTCAATTGTTTTTTTTTTTTTTTTTTTTTTGAGGAGGAGTCTGCGCCTCTTCCCCAGGCTGGAGTGCAGTGGCATGATCTCGGCTCACTGCAAGCTTCGCGCTCCCCGGGTTCCCGCCATTCTCACCGCCTCAGGCCTCCGAGTAGTTGGGACTAACAGGCGCCCGCACCATGGTCTCCGCAAAGTCGCCCTGGCCCCTAGTTTTTTTTTTTTTTTGTATTTTTAGTAGAGACGGGGTTTTCACGCGTGTTAGCCCCAGGAGGGTCGTCGATCTCCCCTGACCTGCCGTGATTCGCACCCGCCCTCGGCCTCGCCAAAGTGCTGGGATTACAAGCCTTGGAGCCACCGTGCCCAGGGCTTTTTTTTTTTTTTTTTTTTTCAGTTTTAATTTTTTTAAAAGCCTGGTGGGATTATTAGAATTAAGTTGAATTGTTTTGTTTTGTTTTGTTTTTGTATACAGTTTTGCTCCCGTGACCCAGGCTAGAGTGCAATGGTGCGATCTCAGCTCACTGCAACCTCCAATTCCTGGGTTCAAGCAATTCTCCTGCCTCAGCGTCCTGAATAGCTGGGATTACAGGCATCTGCCACCAAGCCTGGCTAATTTTTTTTATTTTTAGTAGAGACGAGGTTTCACCATGTTGGCCAGGCTGGTCTTGAACTCCTGACCTCAGGTGATCCACCCGCATCGGCCTCCCAAAGTGCTGGGATTACAAGTGTGAGCCCCCGTGCCCGGCTAGTTTTTTGTGAATTCCTGAGCATTTTTGGTTTCTGGATGCTAGTCTAAATGGAATTGGTTTCTTTCTCCAACTGGTACTAGTTTATAGAAAGGCAACTTTAAAAATGTTGACTTATATTATGAGACTTTGCCAATAGTGGGTGGTTGGTTGGTTCTTCCCTTATTCCACTGGTTAGGACTTCCATGGTGAGTAGAAGATGTAAGAGCAGACTGTGACTAAGGTGAGATATATAGTAAAATGTAAGGAGGCACTGTCAGGGCAGTGGAAGCGTAAGTGGGCATCTGAGTGGGAGTACATCCTTGCACTTGCTCCTTCCTTTCACTTGTACCTTACTTGCTTGGTCTCGTGCTGTTCCCATGGGCTTACATCCTTGCCCTGTTCCCAGTTTTAGGAAGAAAGCATTAAATATTCCATCAAGACTTTGCTAGTAGGTGGTGTTTTTGTTTTGTTTTGTTGAAACAGGGTCTTGCTCTGTCACCCAGGCTCAAGTGCAGTGGTGCAGTCACGGCTTACTGCAGCCTCGACCTCTCCAGTTCGAGTGATCTCATCTAAGCATCCTGAGTAGCTGGGACTACAGGTGCACACCACCACACCTGGCTAATTTTTGTGTTTTAGTAGAGACAGGGTTTTGCCATATTGCTCAGGCTGGTCCCCACCTCCTGGGCTCAAGCAATCTGTCCATCTTAGCCTCCCAAGGTGCTGGGATTACAGGAGTGAGCTACCTCACCTGGCCTCTACTGGTTTTATGTAGATGTCTAGATCAATGCCTTTTATTAGATTAAGGTAGTCCTCTTCTAGTTTTCTGGGTTGTCATGAATGGAAGATAGCACATCCTTACCCCCCTTTTTTCCCATCCATTGAGATGATAATGGTTTGTATGCTTTTTTAGATACTTTCTGTCCTCAGAATGAAAGGAGTTTAGTAGTGGAACCTTATGACTGAAACAGGCCCTCTACCATTGGAGACAAGAAGGGAAGTGTATGGAGTAGCCATTCTTTTATTTGTTTACTTTCTTAATAAACTTGCTTTCACTTAAAAAAAAAAAGAAGTGTAAAGGCACTTGGGTAGTTCTCTGGTTTAGAGTAACTTTGTGGCCGGGTGCGGTGGCTCACGCCTATAATCCCAGCACTTTGGGAAGCCAAGGCGGGTGAATCATGAGGTCAGGAGTTCAAGACCAGCCTGGCCAACATGGTGAAACCCCATCTCTACTAAAAATACAAACATTAGCCAGGTATGGTGGCATGTGCCTGTAGTCCCAGCTACTCAGGAGGCTGAGGCATGAGAATCGCTTGAACCAGGGAGGCAGAGGTTGTGGTGAGCTGAGATCATGCCATGGCACTCCAGCCTGAGCAACAGAGGGAGACTCCACCTTAAAAAATAAAAGTAATTGCCCAAGGTTAGAGAAACTAGAAATGATATAGCCCAGATTCAAACTCTGGCAGGCTAGAGTTTGTTTTAGTCACTGTTATCTCTCAGCTAAATCTTTTAATCTACTTAAAGCTTCAGAATTCAATTATTTCATTTCCTATTTTTTACTGTTTAAGAATTCCTCATCCTTGGTAGCATGTTTGGTTCTGGTGACTTCAACCTCACCTTTAGCATTTTATTTTATTTATTTATTTAGAGACAGACTCTTGGCTCTGTCACTCAGGCTGGAACACAGTAGTGCGATCTTGGCTCACTGTAGCCTCCGGCTCCCAGGTTCAAGTGATTCTCCTGACTTAGTCTCCTGAGTAGTTGGCATTATAGGTGTGAGCCACCATGCCTGGCTAATTTTTGTACTTTTAGTAGAGACGGGGTTTCACCATGTTGGCCTGGCTGGTCTTGAGCTCCTGTCCTCAAGTGATCTGCTCTCCTCAGACTCCCAAAGTGCTGGGATTTCAGATATGAGCCACCGTTCCCAGCCACCTTTAGCATTTTAGACATAAGAGATACTGAGATGAAGCATGCAAAACGTGGAGAATGGATGCTGGTTAGTTAATGTGGTCTTAAGTTCTATGCAATTATATATAACTACATAAAATTACATGGGATGGGGTGTGGTGGCTCAAACCTGTAATCCCAGCACTTTGGAAGGCCAAGGCAGGAGGATCACCTGAGGTCAGGAGTTCGAGACCAGTCTGGCCAACATGGTGAAACCCCATTTCTACAAAAATACAAAAATTAGCCAGGTGTGGTGGCACATGCCTGTAGTCCCAGCTACTCAGGAGGCTGAGGCAGGAGAATCGCTTGAACCTGGGAGTTGGAGGTTGCAGTGAGCCGAGATTGCACCACTGCACTCCAGCCTGGTGACAGAGCGAGACTCTGTCTCAAAATACAAAAAGTACATGAATGTTCAGTCAAAAATAACTGGATGAGTATGAATTAAATGCTGGTCTTACTGGTAGATGCTGAGAATATAAATAGAAATGAGCTGAATTTTGTTATAGATGTGTTAACAACATGAGAAGTTACAGAAGCATGTACAGAGGAGAGCCTCTGCCCAGGGAGTTCAGAAAAGGTTTACAGGAGGGCTCATCTTTGACATGACTGAAAAAAAATCCACAAAATGATAAGTAAGGGTGTGGTGTTCTAACACAGATCTTTTTTTCTGGGGAGAAAAAAAAAAAAAAGGAAGTGAATTTCATGCTCTACAAACTGCATGTGATTGCTGTGGAGAGTGGGGACGAGAAATGAGTTAAGATAGGATTGTGGTAGATGCTATGCTGCCACACCAAGATCACCCCAAGGACTAAGGTCTTTATTCTTTGACTTACAATTCTTTACTTATAATAATTCTTTTACTTATATAATAATTCTTTTACTTATAATTCTTTATTCTTTTACTTTATTCTTTTACAGGAGTATTGGTTACTAGCAGCTCACAGCTAGGTCCCTCTCTAGAAACTTCTCAGCAAAAGATTTCTGTATAAGAACAAAAATACTTGAATAAATTTCAAGTATTTCAAGTAGTTTGGGGAAAATTTAAAAGACCAAAAAAGGTAGTGCTGGTGCAGCTTACAATGGGATTGCAGAAAGTTAGTTTGGAAGCCAGGAGGCCAGTTAGACTAGAGAGGTAAGAAATGTTAGGGCTGGCATGAGGAAGTGGCAGGGACAGAAAAGAAGTAAAGGGTAGACCTAGAGTTTCTGGCATCATTCCACTGACGACTCAGGGAGGAGGATGGGGATAAAAGGAGGTAGATTTGCTTTTGGATATGTTGAGTTTAATGAGGCAAAATGTGCATAAAGAAACCCAAATTCGTTATGCTACAATTGTGGGGTTATGAGCACTTTCAAAAAGAATGCTTAATCTTTTCAACAAGTAATTTTTGTTGTTGTTGTTGCTTTGAGACAGAGTCTCACTCAGCTGCCCAGGCTGGAGTGCAGTAGCGTGATCTCGGCTCACTGCCTCCCGGGTTCAAGTAATTCTCCCATCTCAGCCTCCTGAGTAGCTGGGATTACAGGCACCCACCATCATGCCTGGCTAATTTTTATATTTTAGTAGAGATAGGGTTTCACCATGTTGGTCAGGTTGGTTTTGAACTCCTGACCCTCAGGTGATCTGCCCATTTCAGCCTCCCAAAGTGCTGGGATTGCAGGCGTGAGCCACCGCACCTGGCCTCAACAAGTAGTTTCTAAATAATTTTTTAAATTTTACATTGAGATTGGTTAAATAATTATACATCGAAATATGAAGCTATGAAGACTGCATATGACTTTATGTTGGCATCATAATTTTTTATAACATTAAGTGAGGAAAAGTAAGATAGAAAAATGGCCAGGCATTGTGGCTCACACCTGTAATCCTAGCACTGGGAGGCTGAGGTGGACGGATCACTTGAGACCAGGAGTTGGAGACCAGCCTGGCCAACATAGTGAGATGCCCCATCTCTACTAAAAATACAAAAAAATTAGCTGGGCATGGTGGAGCACGCCTGTAATCCCAGTTATATGGGAGGCTGAGGCACGAGAATTGCTTGAACCCAGGAGGCAGAGGTTGCGGTGAGCCAAGATCATGCCACTGCACCCCAGCACTGGGCAACAGAACAAGACCCTGTCTCAGCAACAACAAAAGACTCTGAATAAAATTAACTTAAAAAAAAAAAAAAGGAGAGGAGAGGAGAGAGAGAAGAAAGAAAGAAAGAAGAAAGA
>NW_016809526.1:2116199-2121910 GCF_001698545.2 Rhinopithecus bieti | reverse complement strand
AAAGGAAAGAAAGAAGGAAAAAGAGAAAAGAAAGAGAAAGAGAGAAAGAAAAGAGAAAGAGCGAGCGAGAGAGAGAGAAAGAAAAAAAAGGAAAGAAAGAAAAAAAAGAAAAGAGAAAATATCCATTGCCAATCTGGAAAATAATAATAATTTTTAAAAAGTATTCCTGCAGGTATGAGGCAGGCAAATAGTAAATGATCACCTTTTTCGTTTTAAATAGTGGAACAATAGATACAGGAAATCAAAAGTATCCTAGTGATGGAACTGTGGGTGTGCTTTTGCTTATCTATTTCTATAATCTATATGGACTGTTTAGTAGCAAATAGGAATATCTTAACAAAAACGTGTTCCTGCTGTTGCTCGTCCATTCCACCCTGAGCCACCTACCATAAATCTAGCCCACACAGAGACTATATTTTGTGAAACAGATAGCTCCCTCGGGGCAGCCACAGACCTGTGGGGAGGCATGGAGAGTGGGCCTGAGGGTGTGCTGGGTTTCAGCCCTGGCCTGAAAATCGACCTTTAGGCAGTGCAAATTACATCACTGTATGTAGCTGCCCTGATTGCAGGAAAAGAATGGAGACCAAGGTTAAGGTAAGACCAGGCAGTCAGAGATAGAGGCCAATGGCATAGAGGCATTCAAAAAGACAAGGCTTCCAGCCTAGGCAACATAGCTGTACCCCCATCTCTAATTTAATGTGGCAGACACCTGTAGTACCAGCTACTTGGGAGGCATAGGTGGGAGGATCACTTGAGCCCAGGAATTTGAGGCTGTAATTTAGAAGAGTTTCCCAAATGTTTGTTGTTGAAGGACCAGTTTTCATTTCCAATCTGCCACAGACTGATGCTTTTGTAAATGGCAATAAAAGTCAATTGCTATTCAAATGAATTTTTTAAAAATCAAAAATACCCCATTTTGAATATTAATATGTCAAAACAAAATTGCCAAGTATTTATAAAAACTAAACATGTATTTTAATTCCTGTGTTTATCTCACTGCAAACTGATATAGTCTGTGCATGGTGGCTCACACCTGTAATCCCAACACTTCAGGAGGCCGAGATGGGTGGATCACTTGAGGTCAGGAGTTGGAGACCAGCCTGACCAACATGGTGAAACTCCATCTCTACAAAAAACAAAAACAAACAAACAAAAAACCCAGGTTTGGTGGTGTGCATCTGTAATCCCAGCTACTCAGGAGGCTGAGACAGGAGAATCGCCTGAACCTGGGAGACGGAGATTGCAGTAAGCCGAGATTGTGCCACTGCACTCCAGCATGGGTGACAGAGTGAGACTCCACCTCAAAATAAATAAACAAAAACAAACAAACTGATATAGTTTGGGATTGCTACCAGTCAAAGACCACAGTTGGTGGTAGAGTGTAGAAGCCGGGACATGGGAAGAGGGAGACATGACGATACAGATCACACAATCAGCTGCAGGCCATGTCACCCTGATGAAACAGGAATCCAAATGGCATCTGGGGCCAGAGGCTTCCCCCACAACACAGCTCACTTATTCAAAGTTGTTCAAAAGAATTGCCTGCCAGTACTGCCTCCTTAGGAGGTGAACTCTCTGTTAAGGCAGAATAATACTATGTAATTTTTAGAAGTATGTATTAGACATAAAATATGTCCAAATGCATGTGAAATAAAGTATAATTCACAGTAGAACAAAGTTTTAGTTTCTTAGGGTTGAAATGTAGATCATCCTATTTGAAATCATTACAGTTACGATATTGGGGCAAGACTCCTCAAGGCCATAGAAACTAATTGAAACAGTTAATTCACAATTTGACCGTTCTTGCAGTAGGCACTTAGGTTGATAAATCCCTAATCTAATAACTAACTGTTCTATGCTCTGGAAAGAAATTTGATAAATTTCTGCTTATCAAAATGCCCTATGCTAACATTGTGAATTCTTTCACAAATACTGTATTGTGAAATGGGAGTACATATTTGTGATGTGCTGTTTATTATGTGGACATAATATAAGAAACTCTCACGTGTTATCAGTAAACAAAAGGAAACATCCTTTCTATTCAAAAGAGAGTAATTCAGTGGACTAGAGACTTGAAAATTTCTTTGTTTTTAGAGGTGGGGCCTCTGTGTTGCCTAGGCTGGTGTCCAACTCCTGGATCCCAGCAAACCTCTCGCTTTGGCCTCCCAAAGCTCTGGGATTACAGGAGCTAGCCACCGCGCCTGGCCTAGACTTCTCTTTTTACGTAGTAGAGGCAGTTTATGAAGATAAAAGTCCCAGCTCTAAAAGTGTGGCGTTAAATTACTTCACAGTTTTTCTTTTTTAAAAAATATTGGTGCACACTTCACCTGGACTTCACATTTTTTCAAAGTATACTTGTGAGTTATCTTAATGGTATTCCTTAATTATTTGTAACTATGTAGTGTTGTCTGAACACTTTTTCTGCTTTTCCTGCCTCAAAACATCCTCCCCACCTTTGGCTGTCCTGTCTCCTCCTGTCCCTGACCTGCTTCCTCCTTGCTCAGTCCTCTCCAGGAACTCTGGCTTCTTGCTCTTCCTAGAGCACACCAGGCGTGATCCTGTGTTAGGACCTCAGTGCTAGCTGTATTCTGGAATGCTCTTCCTTTAGACATCTACATAGCTCACTCCCTCAACAGACTGTCTTTGCTCAAAGTCTTAGTGAGACATACCATACCCTGACCATCCTATTTTATATTGCAAACTGACCCCCAAACAGTCCTAATCCCCCTCATCTCTATTAGTGTTTTTTTAGATACTAAGTATTCATCATGCTTACTTTTATTGTCTAGCTCCCTCTACAAGAATGTGAGCTTTCTGAGGACAGGGATTTATATCTGCTTTGTTTCTATTTCCCAAGCATGGAGGTCCAAGATAGTCCTAGCAATGGCCACATACTGTGCTGCGCTCGCACCCTTCTGTAGCCCCTTCCCACACTGATAGGGCTGACTTATGTGGCAGCAGGTTGTTGCAGAAATCAGGGAATATGACTCCAAAGATAGGTCATAAAAGGCATCCAAGGAATAGGTCCTCTAGACCCACACAAGCCTTTAAATGACTGTAGATCTCTCCACCATCTTTGTATTTTGGCTAGCTCCTATAATCCCAGAGCTTTGGGAGGCCAAAGCGAGAGGTTTGCTGGGGTCCAGGAGTTGGACACCAGCCTAGGCAACACAGAGGCCCCACCTCTAAAAACAAAGAAATTTTCAAGTCTCTAGTCCACTGAATTACTCTCTTTTGAATAGAAAGGATGTTTCTTTTGTTTACTGATAACACGTGAGAGTTTCTTATATTATGTCCACATAATAAACAGCACATCCCAGCATCTGGAGTGGACCTCCAGCAAACTCCAACAGACCTGCCACTGAGGGTCCTGACTGTTAGGAGGAAAACTAACAGTCAGTATTTTTTCCCCATTATCTTTAATTTTTCTTTCCTGAGAGCCATTATAGGTTTACAGCTAAACTGAGCAGAAGATACAGAGATTTCCTATACATCACCTTCAGCACATGCATAACCTCCTTCACTATCAACATCCCCCACTAGAGTAGCACGTTTGTTACAATTGATAAGCCCACATTCTATTACCAAGGGTCTGTAGTTGACATTAGAATTCACTTTTACTGTTGCACATTTGATGGGTTTGGACAAATGTATAATGTCATGTATCCACCATTATATTATCATGCAGAGTATTTTCACTGCACAAAAAATCCACTGTGCTCCATCTATTCATCCCTCCCTCCTCCTCAGAATTATTTGTAAGACTCCAAGAACACAGGACAGAGGGGATGTTCCAAGATGGCCAAATAGGAACAGCTCCAGTCTGCAGCTCCCAGCGTGAGGGACACAGAAGATGGGGGATTTCTGCATTTCCAACTGAGGTACTGGGTTCATCTCACTGGGGCTTGTCAGACAGTGGGTGCAGCCTACAGAGCAGGGTGGGGCATCACCTCACCCAGGAAGCACAAGGGGTCAGGGAATTCCCTTTCCTAGAAAAGGGAAGACATGACAGACGGTACCAGGAAAATCGGGACACTCCCACCCTAATACTGCACTTTTCCAGCGGCCTTAGCAAACAGCACACCAGGATATTATATTCTGCACCTGGCTCAGAGGGTCCCATGCCCATGTAGCCTTGCTCACTGCTAGCACAGCAGTCTGAGATCAAACTGCAAGGTGGCAGCGAGGCTGGGGGAGGGGCATCAGCCATTGCTGAGGCTTGAGTAGGTAAACAAAGTGGCCAGAAGCTCAAATGGGTGGAGCCCACAACAGCTCAAGGAGGCCAGCCTGCCTCTGTAGACTCCACCTCTGGGGGCAGGGCACAGCTGAACAAAAGGCAGCAGAAACTTCTGCAGACCTAAACGTCCCTCTCTGACAGCTTTGAAGTGAGTAGTGGTTCTCCCAGCATGGAGTTTGAGATCTGAGAACAGACAGATTGCCTCCTCAAGTGGGTCCCTGACCCCTGAGTAGCCTAACTGGGAGGCACCTCCCAGTAGGGGCCAACTGACACCTCATATGGCCAGGTGCCCCTCTCAGACAAAGCTTCCAGAGGAAGGATCAGGCAACAACATCTGCCGTTCTGCAATATTTGCTGTCCTGCAGCCTCCACTGGTGATACCCAGGCAAACAGGGTCTGGAGTGGACCTCCAGCAAACTCCAACAGACCTGCAGCTGACGGTCCTGACTGTTAGAAGGAAAACTAGCAAACGGAAAGGACATCTACACCAAAACCCCATCTGTACATCACCATCATCAAAGACGAAAGGTAGATAAAACCACAAAGATGGGGAGAAACCAGAGCAGAAAAGCTGAAAATTCTAAAAACCAGAGCACCTCTTCTCCTCCAAAGGAACGCATCTCCTTGCCAGCAATGGAACAAAGCTGGATGGAGAATGACTTTGATGTGTTGAGAGAAGAAGGCTTCAGACAATCAGTAATAACAAACTTCTCCAAGCTAAAGGAGGATGTTCAAACCCATCGCAAAGAAGCTAAAAACCTTGAAAAAAGACAAATGGCTAACTAGAATAAACAGTGTAGAGAAGTCTTTAAATGACCTGATGGAGCTGAAAACCATGGCACGAGAACTACATGATGCATGCACAAGCTTCAGTAGCCGATTTGATCAAGTGGAAGAAAACGTATCAGTGATTGAAGATCAAATGAATGAAATGAAGCAAGAAGAGAAGTTTAGAGAAAAAAGAGTAAAAAGAAATGAACAAAGCCTCCAAGAAACATGGAACTATGTGAAAAGACCAAATCTACGTCTGATTGGTGTATCTGAAAGTGACAGGGAGAATGGAACCAAGTAGGAAAACACTTTTCAGGATATTATCCAGGAGAATTTCCCCAACCTAGCAAGGCAGGCCAACATTCAAATTCAGGAAATACAGAGAACGCCACAAAGATACTCCTCGAGAAGAGCAATTCCAAGACACATAATCATCAGATTCACCAAAGTTGAAATGAAGGAAAAGATGTTAAAGGCAGCCAGAGAGAAAGGTCGGGTTACCCACAAAGGGAAGCCCATCAGACTAACAGTGGATCTATCAGCAGAAACCCTACAAGCCAGAAGAGAGTGGGGGCCAATATTAAACATTCTTAAAGAAAAGAATTTTTCAACCCAGAATTTCATATCCAGCCAAACTAAGCTTCATAAGTGAAGGAGAAATAAAATCCTTTACAGACAAAAAAATGCTGAGAGATTTTGTCAC
>NW_016809526.1:2111310-2115603 GCF_001698545.2 Rhinopithecus bieti | reverse complement strand
CCCTTTCAAAAAAAAAAAAAAAAAAAAAAGACAAAGCCTTGCTCTTTTCCCAGCCTGGGGCGCGGGGGCCAAGTCTGGGCTCCAGCCAACCTCAACCTCCCAGACTCAACCAGTCCTCCCTACCTCAGCCTCCTGAGTAGCTGGGACCACAGGCACATACCACCACACCCGGCTAATTTTTATTTATTTTTTATTTTTATTTTTTTGTAGAGACAGAGTCTTGCCATGTTGCCCAGGCTGGTCTCGAGCTTCTGGGCTCAACCAATCCTCCCACCTTGGCCTCTCAAAGTGCTGGGATTACAGGCATGAGCCACTAAGCCTGGCCATCAACAGAATTCTCTACCTAACAAAAATATCTTTCAAAAACCTAAGTAAGAGGCCGGGCGCGGTGGCTCAAGCCTGTAATCCCAGCACTTTGGGAGGCCGAGACGGGCGGATCACGAGGTCAGGAGATCGAGACCATCCTGGCTAACACGGTGAAACCCCGTCTCTACTAAAAAATACAAAATATTAGCCGGGCGAGGTGGCGGGCGCCTGTAGTCCCAGCTACTCGGGAGGCTGAGGCAGGAGAATGGCGTGAACCCGGGAGGTGGAGCTTGCAGTGAGCTGAGATCAGGCCACAGCACTCCAGCCTGGGCGGCAGAGCGAGACTCCGTCTCAAAAAAAAAAAAAAAAAAAAAAAAAAACCTAAGTAAGATAAAGGTTTTTTCAGACATATAGCATCATTAATAATTAGGGAAACACAAACTAAACCACAATGAGATATCACTACACACCCATTAGAAGGGCTACAATTTAAGAGATGGAAGTGTGGAATCAACTCAAATGTCCATCAACTAATGAGTGGATAAACAAAATACCCATACAATTAAATATTATTCAGCAATAAAAATAAAGTGCTGCTACATGTTACAACATGGATGAACCCTGAAAACCTAATATGTTAAGTGAAAGAAAGTCACAAAAGACCTCGTATCATATGATTCCATTTAATGTTAAATGTATAGAATAGGCAAATCCACAGAGAGAGAAAGTATATTAGTGGGTGCATAGGACTAGGGGGAAAAGATCTGGGGGAATAATGAGGTGTTACCACTAAATAGTATGGGGTTTTCTTTTCTTAAAAGTTCTAATATTGGTTGTAGTGATAGAGGCACAATTCTGTGAATACAATAAACAATGTTTTACTTTTTTTGAAATGGAGTTTCGCTCTTGTTGCCCAAGCTGGAGTGCAATGGCGTGATCTCAGCTCACCGCAACCTCCGCCTTCCGGGTTCAAGGGATTCTCCTGCCTCAGCCTCCCGAGTAGCGGGGATTACAGCATGCGCCACCATGCCCAGCTAATTTTTTGTATTTTTAGTTGAGATGGGGT
This sequence comes from Rhinopithecus bieti, assembly GCF_001698545.2. Lineage (NCBI taxonomy): Eukaryota > Metazoa > Chordata > Mammalia > Primates > Cercopithecidae > Rhinopithecus > Rhinopithecus bieti. The sequence continues at coordinate 2,114,231 of NW_016809526.1, read as the reverse complement.
TTCACCACGTTGGTCAGGCCAGGCTGGTCTCGAACTCCTGACCTCAGGCGATCCACCTGCCTCAGCCTCCCAAAGTGCTGGGATTACAGGTGTGAGCTACCACACCTGGCTTTTTAAAAATTATTATTATTTTTTTCAAACAGAGTCTCGCTCTGCTGCCCAGGCTGGAGTGCAGTGGCACAATCTCAGCTCACTGCAACCTCTGCCTCCCAGGTTATAGCAATTCTCCTGCCTCAGCCTTCCAAGTAACTGGGACTAGAGGCGTACACCGCCAAACTTGGCTAATTTTTTTTTATTTTAGTAGGGATGGGGTTGTTTACCATGTTGCCCAGGCTGCTCTTGAACTCCTGAGCTCAGGCAATCCACCCGCCTCAGCCTCCCAAAGTGCTAGGATTACTGGCATGAGCCACCATGCCTAGCCAATTTTTTATTTTAAATGTGCAAATTGTATGGTATGTGAATTATATCTCAATGGAACTATGTTTTTAGAAAAGGCTGGCGTGTTGGAGAGAATATATACTGGAACTGGACCTCTCATACGCTGCTGGTAGGTACAAACCACTTTGAGTTTGTCAGTTTCTTAAAAAGTTAAAAATACAGCTGGGCACGGTGGCTCATGCCTGTAATCTCAGCACTTTGGGAGACTGAGGAGGGCGGATCACTTGAGGTCAGAGTTCAAGACCAGCCTGGCCAACATGGTGAAACCCCGTCTCTAATAAAAAAAATACATAAAAATTAGCTGGGCATGGTGGTGGGCGCCTCTAACCCCAGCTACTCAGGAGGCTGAGGCAGGAGAATAGCTTGAACACGGGAGGCGGAGGTTGCAGTGAGGCAAGATCATGCCGCTGGACTCTAGCCTGGGTGACAATGCGAGACTCCGTCTCAAGAAGAAAGAAAAAAAAAAAAACATTAAAAATACATGTATCATATGAATCAGCCAATCCAGTCCTAGATATTTACCCAAGAGAAATGAAAGTATATGTTCATACAGAGACTTGCACATGAATGTTTATAGCAGCTTTATTTGTAATAGTTGAACTCTGGAAACAACCCATAGTCTGTCAATAATAGGTAAAGAATAAACAAGTCTTGGTATAATCCACACAATGGAATACTACTCAGCGAGAAAAAGAAATAGACTCACATAAAGGGTGTGGTAGGCAGGTGGATGACATTAAAAGAGGCCAATATGAGACACTTAAGATGACAAAGCCATTCTGTGTCCTTTTTTTTTTTTTTTTTTTTACAAATGGGGTCTCACAGGCACGGTGGCTCATGCCTGTAATCCCAGGCACTTTGGAAGGCCAAGGTAGGCAGATAGCCTGAGTCCAGGAGTTTGAGACCAGCCTGGGCAACATGGTGAAACCCCAGCTCTACAAAAAAAAAAAAAAAAAGATACAGAATGGCTTTATCATATGAAGAGGAGGTCAAGGCTTCAGGAGCTGTGACTGTACCACTGCACTCTAGCCTGCGTGACTGACTGACACCCTGTCTCAAAATAATAATAATATCACATGTAATCCCAGCACTTTGGGAGGCCGAGGTGGGCGAATCACCTGAGGTGAGGAGTTCAAGACCAGCCTGACCAACATTGTGAAACCCAGTCTCTACTAAAAATGCAAAATTAGCCAGGTGTGATGGTGCATGCCCGTAATCCCAGCTACTCGGGAGGCTGAGGCAGGAGAATCGCTTGAACCCGGGAGGTGGGCCATTGCACTCCAGCCTGGGCAACAAGGGCAAAACTCCATCTCTCTCTCTCTCTCTCACACACACACACACATACACACACACACAAAAATTGGCTAGGCATGGAGGCACATGTCTGTAAACTCAGCTACTCAGGAGGCTGAGGCAGGAGAATTGCTTGAACGCGGGAGGCGGTGGTTGCCTTGAGCCAAGATCGCGCCCTTTCACTCCAGCCTGGGCAACAAGCACGAAACTCTGTTTCAAAATAATAATAATAATAATACAGAGAACTCTTCTGTACAATTTACCCAGTTTCCCACAATGGTAACATCTTACAAAACTAGAGTACAACATCGCAACCAGGATATTGATCTTGATACAATCTACTGATCATATACTCTTTTTGTTTTTTGAGACAGAGTCTCACTCTGTCGCCCAGGCTGGAGTGCAGTGGTGAGATCTCAGCTCACTGCACACTGTGCCTCCTGGGTTCAAGCCATTTTCCTGCCTCAGCCTCCCAAGTAGCTGGGATTACAGGCGCCTGCCACTACACCTGGCTAATTTTTTTTGTATTTTTAGTAGAGGCAGGGTTTCACCATGTGGGCCAGGATGGTCTCTAACTCCTGACGTCAAATGATCCACCCATCTCGGCCTTCCAAAGTGTGGGATTACAGGTGTGAGCCACTACCATGCCCACCACATCTGGCCCTTTGATCTTATATTCTTCTTTTTTTTGAGACGGAGTTTCGCTCTTGTTGCCCAGGCTGGAGTATAATAGTGTGATCTCGGCTCACTACAACCTCCACCTCCCACATTTAAGCGATTCTCCTGTCTCAGCCTCCCAAGTAGCTGGGATTACAGGCATGTGTCACCACGCCTGGCTAATTTTGTATTCTTAGTAGAGATGGGGTTTCTCCATGTTGGTCAGGCTGGTCTCGAACTCCTGACCTCAGGTGATCTGCCCACCTTAGCTTCCCAAAGTGCTGGGATTACAGGCGTGAGCCACTGCGCCAAGCCTTGATCTTATATTCTTGAGTGTTTTAGTTCTATACAATTTTATCACATGGATTCCTGTATGCCACTGGACTTGGAAGTTCACACCTGTAATTCCTACACTTTGGGAGGCCAGGAGGATCACGTGCAGCCAGAAGTTTCAGACCAGCCTGGGCAATAGAGCAAGAATCCATTTCTATTAAAAAGAAAGAAAGAAAGAAAGAAAGAAAGAAAGAAAGAAA
>NW_016809526.1:2102659-2109489 GCF_001698545.2 Rhinopithecus bieti | reverse complement strand
AAAAAAAAAAGAAAATGCTAAAAAAAAAAAAGAAAAAGAAAAAGAAAATGCTCAGTTATGATTTCATATAGATGAACAACAGATGACTTTATTTACCCAATTGCAAACAGCAGTTAGGAGCTGAATGCACCCTTTTTACATCACTCACATTAGGGCTCATACACCTCTTTCAGGACTTTTGACTGAAGGGAATCAAATGGCTGATCACCTACTTGCTACTGCAATATCTAATGCTAGACACTTTCACAATTTAACCCATGTTAATGCCTCTGGTCTCAAACGCAGATACAGCATTACCTGGAAAGAAGCTAAAGCTATTATCCAGCGATGCCCAACTTGCCAAATGGTGCCTTCCTCATCTTTTACAGGAGGAGTTAATCGTTGAGGATTGGAACCTAATTCTCTTTGGCAAATGGATATCACACATGTTCCCTCGTTTGGGAGACTAGCTTACGTACATGTATGTGTGGACACGTTTTCTCACTTTGTCTGGGCTACATACCACTCAGGAGAGTCTTCTGCCTGTGTTAAACATCACCTATTGCAGTGTTTTGTGGTGATGGACATTCCAGCTTCTATTAAAACAGATAATGCCCCAGGCTATACCAGCTAAGCTCTAGCTACATTTTTCTCTATATGGAATATTAAACATATTACTGGAATCCCATATAATTCTCAAGGACAAGCCATAGTGGAAAGAATGAATCTCTCCCTGAAACAGCAGTTGCAAAAGCAGAGGGGGGGAAAACAGGGACTATGGGATACCCCGTATGCAATTGAATCTTGCATTATTGACTTTAAATTTTTTGAGGCTGCCTAAAGGCCAGATGCTATCAGCAGCTGAACAGCATCTACAGAAACCAGCTGCAAAGACAGAAGCAGAACAACTGGTTTGGTGGAGAGATCTGATAACAAAAAGTTGGGAAATAGGTAAAATAATAACTTGGGGTAGAGGTTATGCTTGTGTTTCTCCAGGACTGAATCAACAGTCGATTTGGATACCATCAAGACACCTGAAACCTTATCATTAGCCAGATGCTAAGGAAGAGATTCCGAGAGGATACCGAGGACTCCCTGGTTGCAGCCATGTTGAGACTGATGCTGAGGAGGACCCCAAATGTCATGAGCAACACCTGTTGAACACAGCCAGATCAAGAAGCTGTCACAGATGGTGGAAGAATACCAGAGGAAAGCAGGACAACCAGTCACAATGAATAATTTAATGATAGCTATAATGGCAGTGATCACCATTGCCATGAGTATTCCTTCCACAAGGGCTGACACAGAGAACAATTATACTTACTGGGTATATATTTATCAATCTTGGCTGGCAATAATGCCTGGATGTAATCACTCTATGACACAGTTACACATGTTTTCTGATCTCAGTATTTACCATAATAAATCTGCTCCTATAATTGAGGTATACCGCCATCAAAAACCTATTTGCCAACAGAATAGAACCTGGCCAGAAATAATGAACATACTTGTTTGGGAAGATTGCATTGCAGAACAGGAAGAGGTGCTGTGAAATGATTCCCATGGAATCATTATTGATTGGTCCCCTAAGGGGATATTTAGCTTGAATTGCACCTCTCAGTCTGCGTGCCCCTGCCACACTATGTTCAGCTGGTCTGAACAAAATGGTCAAATGGTAGAAATGGTAAGAAATATGGCAAGAGTTCCTATTATCTGGAAACATGGCAGTATAGTGGCACCTCCACCTCAAATGATATGGCCCGCTGTAGGAGCTAAACGTAAGAATTTGTGGAAACTATTAATGGTTCTTAATAAGATCAAAATTTGGGAAAGAATAAAAAAGCATCTAGAAGGACACTCTACAAACTTGTCTTTGGATATTGCAAAATCAAAAGAATGAATATTTAAAGCATCCCAGGCACACCTGACCTTAATGCCAGGAACTGGAGTGCTTGAAAGAGCTGCAGACAGATTAGCAGCTAGTAACCCATTAAAATAGATAAAGATGCCGGGCACAGTGGCTCACGCCTGTAATCCCAATGCTTTGGGAGGCCGAGGAGGGCAGATCACGAGGTCAGGAGATCGAGACCATCTTGGCTAACAAGGTGAACCCCATCTCTACTAAAAATACAAAATATTAGCCAGGTGTGGTGGCCAGCACCTGTAGTCCAAGCTACTCAGAAGGCTGAGGCAGGAGAATGGCATGAACCCAGGAGGCGGAGCTTGCAGTGAGCTGAGACCGTGCCACTGCACTCCAGCCTGCGCGACAGAGCGAGACTCCATCTCAAGAAAAAAAAAAAAGATAAAGACACTTTTGGATGCTCTGTGATTTCAATGATGGTTGTGCTTTTAATCTGTGTTGTTTGTCTTTGTATAGTCTGCAGATGCAGATCCCAGTTCCTGCGAGAAGTAGCTCACTGTGACTACTTTTATCGCTTTGTAAAACTAAAAAAGGGGGACATGTTGGGAACAAGCCCCCAAATCTGGCCATAAACTGGCCCCAAAACTGGCCATAAACAAAATCTCTGCAGCACTGTGACATGTTCGTGTTGGCCATGATGCCCATGCTGAAGGTTGTGGGTTTACTGGAATGAGGGAAGGAACACCTGGCCCACCCGGGGCAGAAAACCACTTAAAGGTGTTCCTAAACCACAAACAATAGCATGAGCGATCTGTGCCTTAAGGACCTGTTCCTGCTGCAGATAACTAGCTAGAGCTCATCGCTTTGTTTCGGCCCATCCCTTTGTTTCCTGTAAGGAGTACTTTTAGTTAATCTATAACCTATAGAAAGAATGCTTATCATTGGCTTGCTGTCAATAAACATGTGGGTCAAACTCTGTTCGGGGCTGTCAGCTCTGAAGGCTGTCAGCTCCCTGATTCCACTCCACACTCTATATTTCTGTGTATGTGTCTTTAATTCCTCTAATGCCACTGGGTTAGGGTCTCCACGATCGAGCTGGTCTCGGTATGCATATATGTATGCATATATTTGGAATATACATATATTCCAAAAGTGGCTGCATGCAGTGGTTCACAATCCCAGCACTTTGGGAGGCTGAGGTCAGAGGATAGCTTGAGCTCAGGAGTTTGAGATCAGTCTGGGCAACATAGGCAGCCCCCATCTCTACAAAAACAATTAAAAATTAGCCAGGTTAGTGGTGGCACATGTTTGTAGTCCCAGCTACTTAGGAGGTTGAGTGGGGAGGATCCATTTAGCCCAGGAGTTCAAGGCTGCAGTGAGGGTAACAGAGCAAGACCCTGTCTGAAAAAAATTTTAAAAATCCTGGCCGGGTGCAGTGGCTCACACCTGTAATCCCAACACTTTGGAAGGCCGAGGTGAGTGGATCACGAGGTCAGGAGTTGAAGACCAGCCTGACCAAGATGGTGAAACCCTGTCTCTACTAAAAATACAAAAATTCCGGTTCAGGTGTCAGTTTGAGGCGCAGCTGCCACCACTGGAGCCACGATACCTAAAGGAGGGAGAAAGGGAGGCCACAAAGGCCGGGCAAGGCAGTATATCAGCCCTGAGGAGATTGACGTGCAGCTGCAGGCTGAGAAGCAGAAGGCCAGGGAAGAAGAGGAGCAAAAAGAAGGTGGAGATGGAGCTGCAGGTGACCCCAAAAGGAGAAGAAATCTCTAGACTCAGATGACAGTGAGGATGAAGATGACTACCAGCAAAGGCGCAAAGGTGTGGAAGGGCTCATTGATAATAAGAACCCCAACTGGGTGGCATAGACAACCAAAAAGCTCACACAACTGGATCTGGACGGGCCAAAGGAACTTTCAAGGAGAGAACAACAGGAGATTGAGAAGCAGAAGGCAAAAGAGCGTTACATGAAAATGCACTTGGCCAGGAAGACAGAGCAACCAAGGCCGACCTGGCCCGGCTGGCCATCATCCGGAAACAGCAGGAGGACGCTGCCCGGAAGAAGGAAGAGGAAAGGAAAGCAAAAGACAATGCCACATTGTCAGGAAAACCAATGCAGTCGCTCTCCCTGAATAAGCAACTGTGACCCGCAGGAGGAAATGCCAGGGACCTGGGCTGTGCTGCCGGGACCTCTGCTGTGTCTTGTCCACCCTGTGCCCTGGTGCCACTGCAACAGCCCCTCACGGCCAGAAGCCCCCCACAGCCTGGGGCCTCCTCTTCATCTTGGCACAGAAATTGTTTGGGGGATGTTGGGGGGGATGGGGGAGGGGTAGCTGCTATCTTTGAGACAGAAAGATGCAGGACAGCATTTCATATGGAACCATTTGAATGTTTTGCTGTTTTTAGAATTCAGAGCCCCAGCTGGGGGATGTCTGGGAGATCAGGTAAGAAGAGCTTTCATTTGTCTGGTAGATAGCACGTAAGGGCGTGGTCGTGCCAGGAGGCAGCTGCTCATGGGTTTGCTACACCCAGCCCTGGACTATGTTGCCTGGGTGCTCATTCAGAGAGGGGCTGTCATCTGGGAGCCTGTGCCCCTGGGTCCTCGAGGGTCATAGCTTGCCCCTGGTCAGTCCTGTCTGACCAAGGCCTCGCCTCTCTGCCCTTCCCCGCCTGGTTCCTACCCACCTGGCCAGGGCCAGGGCCTATTTTTAACCCTACCCATTGATCATTTCAAGAAACCTCTGTTCTCCAGCCTGGGCAACAGAGCAAGACTCTGTCTCAAAAAAAAAAGAAAGAAAGAAAGAAAGAAATCTCTGTTTACCATGCAGCACCCAGGCAAAACATGCTCCACAAATTCAACTTGTATATTTGGCAGATTAAACTTGACATTATCGAAAAAATAGAAAATAAAAATTAGCCTGGCACGGTGGCAGGCACCTGTAATCCCAGCTACTCGGGAGGCTGAGGCAGGAGAGTCGCTTGAATCCGGGTGACAGAGGTTGCAGTGAGCCAAGATTGCGCCACTGCACTCCAGCCGCGGCAACAGAGTGAGACTCTGTCTCAAAAAAAAAAAAAAAAAAAAAAAAAATCCTGAAAGTTAAAATATCTCCAGAAATAAAACTAAATTTTTGAATCGTGGTTCAACCAAATTGGCCCTCATTTCGTGAAACAATAATAGGTTTCATCATCCAAATTTTGTTTGGAACCAGGGGATCAATTGCGATTTAAAACACAGTACAAACTGTCATGTCAGGATTAGTTAGTTCTACAAGAAAGCACAAAAACCCTGCAGCCTATGGGTGGAGGTTGGCCACCTGAACCTGTTTCAACAGAGTGTCTATTGTAAGAAGTGAAACTGCCTTAGGCGTTTTTTGAAAACTTATTTAGAGAATTTTGATAGCCGAGGAGTTTTTCCCACATTAGCCAAATGCCAAAATACGTTCTCTTATTTTCACAAACACCAAAGTTTTAATTGGTTTCCTTCTACCACACATGCACATACATATAATTTTCCTTTGAATGTTAATTTTGGTAAAAGTTATAACTTAAAGAAAAGCACACTGGTATGTAAAATATTTCAAACTTGTGGGATTCTTTCTCCATAAAACCTCTATTAATGCCTAGGCTTTTGATAGCTTTTTTTTTTTTTTGAGATGGAGTCTCGCTCTGCCACCCAGGCTGGAGTGCAGTGGCTGGATCTCAGCTCACTGCAAGCTCCGCCTCCCGGGTTCACGCCATTCTCCTGCCTCAGCCTCCCGAGTAGCTGGGACTACAGGCGCCTGCCACCTCACCCGGCTAGTTTTTTGTATTTTTTAGTAGAGACGGGGTTTCACCGTGTTAGCCAGGATGGTCTCGATCTCCTGACCTCGTGATCCGCCCGTCTCGGCCTCCCAAAGTGCTGGGATTACAGGCTTGAGCCACCGCGCCCAGCCTTTGATAGCTATTTTTAAAACTCATTTGCTTTTATTAAGTAATACTTGTACGAAGTATATTCAATAATTGAATTCATAAAAACACAAATGGTACAAAAGGGTAAAGTCTCTCTCCCACCTCTATTCCCACCCAATTCCCTTCCCCAAAGTGTCCAGTTTTGCCAGTTTCTTGTATGAATTGTCAGAAAGTCTACGCGTATACAGGCATGTGTGTCTATATGTGTGTTAGTACACAGCATGTAGTCTTAGTATCTCAGTTGTTTCTTTTTTTTTGAGACAGAGTTTCACTCTTGTTGCCCAGGATGGAGTGCAATAGTGCAATATCAGCTCATGGTAACCTTTGCCTCCTGGGTTCCAGTGATTCTCCTGCCTCAGCCTCCAGAGTAGCTGGGATTATACGCATGAGCCACCACGCCTGGCTAATTTTTGTATTTTTAGTAAAGATGGGGTTTCTCCATGTTGGTCAGGCTGGTCTCAAATTCCTGACCTCGTGATCCACCTGCCTCGGCCTCCCAAAGTGCTGGGATTACAGGCATGAGCCACTTTGCCTGGCAGTATCTCAGTTTTTTAAAAAAACAAAAAACTATAGGCCAGGTGCAGTGGCCCACGCTTGTGATCCCAGCACTTTGGGAGGCTGGTGGGGGCAGATCACCTGAGCCCAGGAGTTCAAGACCAGCCTGGCCAACATGATGAAACCCCGTCTGTACTAAAAATACAAAAATTAGCTGGGTGTGGTGGTGCAGGCCTGTAATCCCAGCTACTCAGGAGGCTGAGGCATGAGAATCTCTTGAACCTGGGAGGCAGAGGTTGCAGCGAGCCAAGATCATGCCATTGCACTCCAGCCTGGGTGACAGAGTGATAGTATCTCAAAAAAGCAAACAAAACAAGATACCTTTTTTTATACCATGAGATCTTATTATATCAAAAAACCCTATTTTTAAAATAGTTAACATATTCATGTGTTAAAATTCAATGTTTCCTTTGTTCCCTCCCTGTCCAGGAGGGGAAAACCTTTAGACAAATTCTTTTTTCTTTTTTTTTTTTTTTTTTTT
>NW_016809526.1:2098417-2102314 GCF_001698545.2 Rhinopithecus bieti | reverse complement strand
CCTCCCCCCTCCCCATGATAGGCCCCAGTGTGTGATGTTCCCCTTCCCGAGTCCAAGTGATCTCATTGTTCAGTTCCCACCTATGAGTGAGAACATGCGGTGTTTGGTTTTCTCTTCTTGTGATAGTTTAGACAAATTCTAATAGAACTGTAAAATTCAACAGGTTTCTCTTCTATGTTTCGGCTTCCATCTAGTTCTCCTAAACAACCAGTGTCTCCAGTTTGTTGTGTTTTCTACGCATATAGAGCCTGTTTTCCACTAATAACACAATCTTGCTCCATGAATGCAGGGACTCTGTCTATCTGGTTCACTGTTTCTTAACCGAATACAGTACCTAACACAGTTCCTGGCACGTAGTAAATGCTCAATAAATCTTTTGCGGGGCTGGGAGCAGTGGCTCACGCCTGTAATTCCAGCAGTTTGGAAGGCTGAGGCAGGCAGATTGCTTGAGTCCAGGAGTTGGAGGCCAGCCTGGGCAACATAGTCAGATCCCATCTCTGCAAAAAATTTAAAAAATAGCCAGACATGGTGGTGCGCACCTGTCTTCCCAGCTACTTGGGAGGCTGAGGAGGGAGGATCGTTTGAGGCTGCAGTGAGCTGTGATCACACCACTGTACTCCAGCCAAGGTGACAGAGCAAGACCCTGTCACAAAAAAATAATAAATCTTTTTGGAATTAAATAATATCCTTATCTCCCTATCCCTTACCTCCATTTCCAAATATATCTAGCAAGTCTAATTCTCTCATGTGAATTTGCTCAGCTTCATCCCTTCCTTGCTTTTTCTGTGATCACAGTCCCAGCTCAGTCTAATCAATACATGCCTTAGACCACTACTACCTCCTGATGAATCTCCTATCTGTCTCCCACACAGATACATAGCTCTATGGAAAGACAAGCCATGTCACGTGATGGTTAGAAGAGACACCAGGTTTAGACTCAGACAGCCTGAGTTCATATTCCAGGTCTGCTATTTAGAAGCAATGGGGCCTTGGGGAAGCAAGTTACCCAGGGTCTGCGCCTCAGTTTCCTTGCCTGTACAACAGCGATGACAGTGTCTTCCTCATGGGGTAGTTGTAAGATTAAATGGGCTAATATGTAAGGCATTTACATATAAGGCATGTAAGAAGTGTTCAATAAATGTCATTATTATGGCAAGAATAATCTTCCTCAAACACTGTTTGAATAGTAAGTCCTTTTTCATAAACCTTAAACTGCTTTTAGTAGCTCCTCATAGAAACTATAATTTATTTACACTGAGCCCTAAATCTCCTTATCAATTTAGCTCCTCCTCCTATTTACTCAACCAGTTTTTTTCTTTTTTCTTTCTTTCTTTTTTTTTTTTTTTGAGATGGAGTTTTGTTCTTGTTGCCCAAGCTGGAGTGCAATGGTGTGATCTTGGCTCACTGAAACCTCTGCTCCTGACTTCAAGCTATTCTGCCTCAGCCTCCTGAGTAGCTAGGACTACAGGTGCCCACTACCATGTCCAGCTAATTTTTGTATTTTTAGTAGAGACGGGGTTTCACCATTTATATATTTTGATATATTTTCAGTTGTGTGTATTCAGATTATCCCAGTAGATTATAATGTCTTCAAAATCTGCCTATTATTTTGTTACATCTGTACGTTATATTCACAATGCACAGAAATATATTTTCATTTCCTCCTTCCCTCCCTCCTTCCCTTCGTTCCTTCCTTCCATTTGATCATCCTCCAAATCCTCTGGCTTCCAGGAAAATGAAGGCAATAAAATACAGAAAAGGCTGTGCCTGGGTATGGTCTGAGACAGGCTGCGGGAGCCTGTCCCGAGGTGAGAGCAAAGCTGTCACTCCCAAAATGCATTCCTTTTAGAAAATTTGTATCTGAAGTATTTTGGGGGGGTTGATATAAACAACTGGTAAACCTTCAGCAGTAAATCACTTATTATCAATCATTAGGATCATCATCAAATATTCATTTAGCAACTTCGTTATGAAGGCACCATGCTTACAGGATGCAAGGAGAAATGACATGCTTCTTCCTGTGCTGAACTAAAAATCTAATGTGCTGAGGTGGTAGGATTGCTTGAGCCCAGGAGTTCTAGTCCAGCCTGGGCAACATAGGGAGACACTGTCTCTGATAAAATAAATAATAAGTAAATAAAGAAAAATCTAGTGTGGTGACAGAGACCTCACCCAAAATGCTAAGCAACCTGAATGGTACAATAAATAAGAAAACGCCATAATTAAGTGCTGTAACAGTCAATTAGTACTTCATACAGAAGGATGAACCTCATCTGACCCCTGAAGAAAGGATCAAATATTTGATGAGCATGAGGAAAAGCAAATATTTTAGGTGATGGACATTATATAAGTGTTATATTATTTAATGTGAAATGCTATTTAAAAACCAGGTTTCACAATTATTTACTAAAGATATCATCAAATGACATTTATTGAGTACCCACTGTCTGCCAAGTATTAGGCAAGGTAGAATGCGGTAGAGACATGCATAGGATGTGATCCCTGCCCTCCTAGAGATTACAATATAGTAAAGAATACCAACATGTAAATAGCTGACTAGTAACTTGCAGAATGAAGGAAGCTCAGAGATCTGGAACTCCAAGAGTAGCATTAAGGTTTCCTGACTGCCACAGCGTTGTGTAGTCTAGAACACAACAAATCCCTTTAACAGCAAATTCTGACAAATGTAATAATTGTGGAGACAGCAGGTGAATAACAGAGTGCCTGAGCTTTGCATTACTGAATGAATTAAGCTATGTTTTATTCTACCCATCCTTATCATTATTTTCATTGTAGCTAGTTGTTGTTGTTGTTGTTGTTTGAGACGGAGTTTCACTCTTGTTTGTCAGGCTGGAGTGCAGTGGCGCAATCTCGGCTCACTGCAACCTCTGCCTCCCGGGTTCAAGCAATTCTCCTGCCTCAACCTCCTGAGTAGCTGGGATTACAGGCATGTGCCACCAAGCCCAGCTAATTTTTGTATTTAGGAGAGATGGGGTTTGCTTGAGTACCCACTATCTGCAAAGGCACCTTGGTCTCCCAAAGTGCTGAGATTACAGGCATGACCCACCACGCCTGGACTGTAGCTAGTTTCAGTCAGTTCCTGTCACATGAGACCTTTTTGTTTCTGACAAAAACATTACGATGTGTGGAAAGGACCTTAGTATTATCGAATCCAATTTTCTCATTTTATAAATGGGCAGCTGAGGTCTGTTAAGGAATTTGCTTAAGGTCATAAGGCTTTTTTTCTTTCATTCATTTCTTTAATAGGAAAGGTACCTATAGACCAGATGTGGTGGCTCACGCCTGTAATTCCAGCACTTTGGGAGGCTGAAGTGGGAGGATCGCTTGAGGCCAGGAGTTTGAGACCAGCCTGGCCAACATGGCAAAACCCTGCCTCTACTAAAAATACAAAAAATTAGCCGGGCGTGGTGGCGGATGCCTGTAATCCCAACTACTCGAGAGTCTGAGGCAGGAGAATCGCTTGAACCCAGGAGGCGGAGGTTGCAGTGAGCTGAGATCCCACCACTTCACTCCAGCCTGAGCGACTCAGTGAGACTCCATCTCAAAAAAAAGAAAAAAGTGAGAGAGGCACTTATTTGTAACTTTTATATTACAACTTGTCATTTTAGACATCTCTTAAACTTCCTGCTTCATGACTAATCCAGGATGTGACATCTATGACAGAAAGTTAGTGCTGACATAAGTGAGTACTCTATGAAATTTCTGCTGCTCATCTCCACATCCCCATTAGTAGTATAAAACTGTCTTTCTTTCTTTCTTTCTTTCTTTCTTTCTTTCTTTCTTTCTTTCTTTCTTTCTTTCTTTCTTTCTTTCTTTCTTTCTTTCTTTCTTTCTTTTTCTTTCTTTCTCTCTTTCTCTCTTTCTCTCTTTCTCTCT
>NW_016809526.1:2091281-2097975 GCF_001698545.2 Rhinopithecus bieti | reverse complement strand
TGGAGTCTTGCTCTGTTGCCAGGCTGGAGTACAGTGACATGATCTCGGCTCACTGCAACCTCCTCCTCTCGGGTTCAAGCGATTATCCTGCCTCAGCCTAAGTAGATGGAATTACAGGTGTGTGCCACCACATCCGGCTAATTTTTGTATTTTTAGTAGAGACAGGGTTTTACCATGTTTGCCAGGCTGGTCTTGAACTCCTGACCTCGTGATCCGCCCACCTCAGCCTCCCAAAGTGCTGGGATTACAGGCATGGGCCACCGCACCCAGCCAAAACTTTCTTTTCATGTCAGTTAAAAAAGAACTTTTATTATTTCTCCCAGGAGAACATCAATACTATCAAACACAACAATATATAAGAAATATAAAATTACTTTTTCTTTGTATATTTTATTTTTTCCAAGTTTCAACTTTAAATAATACCCCACTGGATTTGGTAATATACTTTTGAATAGAAATATATGTGGTTTTAATGGTAGGAATATTAGAAGAACTGAAGTTGCTTTTTCCCCCAAGTCAATTCTTTTTCACCCCTGTTTTGAATCTTTATCTGCAAACTGGGGTTTGCTCCAACTCATCAAATATCTATCAAACTCCTGCAATGCGTATTGTTTTATGCTTGACATCAAAGGACACAATAAGAAGACTGGTCCTGTACTCTCATGTTGCTTATCAGATAGTGGGCAGTGTTTCGTGGAACACAATGTTCGTGAAAGACAAATAGATCCTGTTAGTTTACTGTAATGCAGGTAAAAAAAAATTTCTTCTTCCTTAAGTGTATCCAAAGTTATCAGGGGCTGGCTGGGCACGGTGGCTCATGCCTGATAACGCCAGCACTTTGGGAGGCCGAGGCAGGCAGATCACTTGGGGTCAGGAGTTTGAAACCAGCCTGGCTAACATGGTGAAACCCCAACTCTAGTAAAAAAAGATACAAAAATTAGCTCGGCATGGTGGCAGATGCCTGTAGTCCCAGCTACTCAGGAAGCTAAGGCAGGAGAATCGCTTGAACCCAAGCGGCGGATGTTGCGGTAAGCCGAGATCACACCATTGCACTCCAACCTGGGCAACAAGAGCAAGACTTGTCTCAAAACAAAACAAAACAAACAAACAAAAAACAAAAGAAATAAAACAATACAAAGTTATCAGGGGCTTATGAAAAGCCACCAATGATGCCTGTTTGTGCTCCCAAACTAACAGAGTGACTTCCATATGGAAAATTATGTGACAAATTACTATAGGATACTGTGGTACTGAAGCAAGCACCGCCTTCCTTTAAAAAAACAAATAAAAACAGCTGTGTAACACCTGAGAAAACAAATATAAACAAATTTTTTGAGAGAGAGGATCTTACTGTCTTGCCCAGACTAGAATGCAGTTGCAGCCTCAACCTCCTGGGCTCAAGTGATCCTCTTGCCTTAGCTTCCCAAGTGACTGGGACCACAAGCGAGCACCACCATGCACACCTAATTTAAAACAATTTTTTTTGTAGAGACAGGGGTCTCCCTATGTTGCCCAGGATGCTCTCAAATTCCTGGGCTCAAGCAATCCTCTTACCTCGAACTTCTGAGTAGTTGGGATTACAGGCACGTCAACTGTGCTCAGCTAAAACGCTTACTCTTTAGTAAGTATTGAGCTAAAAGACTACATCAATTACTCTTTTTGTTTTGTTTTGTTTTGTTTTTTGTTTTTGTTTTTGTTTATTTGAGATGGAGTCTTGCCCTGTCGCCCAGGCTGGAGTGCAGTGGCGTGATCTTGGCTCACTGCAACCTCTACCTCCTGGGTTCAAGCCATTCTCCTGCCTCAGTAGCTGAGATTACAGGCGCACGTCACCATGCCTGGCTAATTTTTTGTATCTTTAGTGGAGATGGGGTTTCACCATGTTGGCCAGGATGGTCTCGAACTCCTGACCTCATGATTCACCCGCCTTGGCCTCCCACAGTGCTGGGATTACAGGCGTGAGCCACCACGCCGCTCGGCTGACTACATCAATTACTCTTATAGCTAGACTTTATCTACCATTGTTCAAGTTAGAAGATGCTACAATGTGAAAATGATGCTATCAACAATGAGTTTTATGTGAGTGAGTGTTGCTGAAAAGACCGATACTTAGATTACTCTATAGTTAACTGGGTGTGGTGTATTTTTTCCAGTTAAGAATTAAAGTTAGGGCCGGGCGCGGTGGCTCAAGCCTGTAATCCCAGCACTTTGGGAGGCCGAGATGGGCGGATCACGAGGTCAGGAGATTGAGACCATCCTGGCTGACATGGTGAAACCCCGTCTCTACTAAAAAATACAAAAAAACTAGCCGGGCAAGGTGGCGGGCGCCTGTAGTCCCAGCTACTTGGGAGGCTGAGACAGGAGAATGGCGTGAACCCGGGAGGTGGACCTTGCAGTGAGCCGAGATCGCGCCACTGCACTCCAGCCTGGGCGACAGAGCGAGACTCCGTCTCAAAAAATAAAATAAAATAAAATAAAAAAGAATTAAAGTTAGAAGGGCATTATGTCTGCAACTTACTCTTAAATTGCTCAGGAAAAAAAGACATATATATATAGTCTAACCTATGTAAAATCTATAGGTTAGATTTTCTACAATTAGATAGACTTTATAAAGAAATGTATATAATGTTATAATGCGAAGACTATCTAGAAATTCATTGTAAGGTTCCTGCAATGTTTCTGTATATCTGAAATTATATTTAACTTAGAATGAAGGTTCCTGCAAGTGGATTATACATTTAATGAGTGACAGAAAACTAGAATTATTTTTAAATTGATAGATAATTCATATACCATAAGTCATTATTTTAAAACAGAATCAAGATTCATTAAAACATCACGTAAAACTATTATGATCCTGATGGCCTGGTGTGCCCACCTGCAGTCCTAAGTACTCAGGAGGCTGAGGGAGGATTGCTTCAGCCCAAGAGTTTGAGGCTAGCCTCGGCAAAATAGTAAGACTTAATCTCAAAAAATTATTATGATCCAAAGTAATTATGAAAAATATTACATAAGCAGAATGTGTATGGAAAAAAGAACAAAAGAAAATACGTATTCACAGGCACTTTAATCTATATCTTATGTTTAACAGCAAAGCTTCTATTATACTTTCATTAGATAAAACACCAGAGAATTATACTTTGTGGGGTTTTTGTGTTTTGTTTTGTTTTGTTTTTTGAGACAGGGTCTGGATCTGTCACCCAGGCTAGAGTACAAGGATGTGATCTCGGCTCAAACGATCCAGGCTCAAACGATCCTCCCACCTCAGCCTCCCAAGCAGCTGGGACCACAGGCATATGCCACCATGTTCAGCTAAGTTTCTGTATTTTTGGTAAAGATGGGGTTTCACCATGTTGCCCAGGCTTGTCTCGAACTCCTGAGCTCAAGCTATCCGCCTGCCTCAGCCTCTCGAAGTGCTAGGATTACAGGCATGAGCCACTGTGCCCGACCACTTTGTGTTTTTTATTCACTAACTAGATTGTCAGAGAAATAATATCAAAAATAAAATATCAATGGCACTTAAATTTTGGCCTTCTAGCAAAATTTCAGTAATTCTCCAATTTCTGCCTCAATTATGTCAATTGCAAAATTAACTAAATATTCAAGTTTTATTCCTGGCCCTACCACTTACAAGCTCTTTGGACCTTGAATAAGTCCCTCAACCTCTCTGAATCTTCTCTCTATAAAATGCAAGGAGTCATATTAAGTTGCCTTAGAAATTCCTTTTAGCACTAACATTCTACTGTAAGTTCCTTTTTACAAACAGGGAAATAGAAATTCTAACTTTAAGTAACTTTGAAGAAGTCACATGATAAGAGGAAAGCCTAATTTTAAAAGAGTCAATTATTAGCTGCAAGTCAGTGACAAGTTAAAAAAAAAAAAAGATAAAAGAGTCAATTAATCATATCCAGTCTGGATTCACACACCAACAAGGAGACCATTGTAGAAAAACTGTCTTAGACTTCCTAGGCACACCTGCTCTCAGGGATCCATCCTCGAGTGATCAGTTGCCAAAGCTCATCTCATTCTACAAGGGGTGGGGAGTGCAAGTGCTAAGCCTTCTAGTTTGCTCTTGGGAATGTTTTTCATCTATCAGAGGCTGACAAACCTCCTGGAGATAGCAGTAGGAAGGAACAAGAAGCCCTGGAGTCAACACAGTCTCCACAGAGATTTGGGACAGGAGATGACTTGGCCGAAGGATTGTTGCTGCAATAGGCTTTGTGTTTTGTTATTCTTTGTAACTACCCCAACACTTTCTGGTAAGTGAGAAAATATGTTAGGCTCATTTTGAATCCCTGCCCTTTTTATGCGATCTTAATTACGGGGAAGCTGTACAAAGACTGACCTCTGATCCTCTGGTTCATCATCATGTGGTAATCATCTTAGCTTTCTTTGTGCAGTTTGACCCCACAATAAAGAAATATTCTGATTTGAAGTGTCCATTTCTCTAAAACAGAAAAGGAGAAAAGAAGAAAGGACAAAATCTACAGGTTAGGTTTTCTGCAATAAGATAGGCTTTATAAAGAAATGCACTTTTTTTTTTTTTCTTTTTCTGAGATGTAGTCTCGCTCTGTCGCCCAGGCTGGAGTGCAGTGGCACAATCCTGGCTCACTGCAACATCCACCTCCTGGTCCAAGCGATTCTCCTGCCTCAGCCTCCCAAGTAGCTGAGATTACAGGCGTCTGCCACCACACCCGGCTAATTTTGGTATTTTTTAGAAGAGATGGGGCTTCACCATGTTGGCCCGGCTGGTCTTGAATTCCTGACCTCAAATAATCCACCTGCCTTAGGCTTCCAAAGTACTGGGCTTACAGGCGTTAGCCACCATGCCCAGCCTAAGAAATGTACTATTTTGATGGAAAATTCTGATAATGGCAAATATATACATAGAGCTTACACTGTGTCAGGCTCTGTTCCAAGCACCTTATATACATTGACTCACTTAATGTTCACAACAACCATATGAGGTAATTATTCTGTTTTGCCCATTTTGTAGATGAGAAAACTGAGGCACAGGGAAGTTAGTGTGATTAGATTGCACATTTAGTAAGGCCTTAGTTAGATGAATCCAGGAAGTCTAGCTCCAGTGCCCATCCTCTTAACTGCTGAGCGGCTACCTCCCTAAGCCTTATTTATCTATCTATTTATTTATTTATTTATCTTTTTGAGACGGAGTTTTTCTCTTGTTGCCCAGGCTGGAGTGCAATGGCGCGATCTCAGTTCACCGCAACCTCTGTCTCCCGGGTTCAAGCGATTCTCCTGCCTCAGCCTCCCAAGTAGCTGGGATTACAGGCATGCGTCACCACGCCCGGCTAATTTTGTATTTTTAGTAGAGACGGGGTTTCTTCATGTTGGTCAGGCTGGTCTCGAGCTCCCGACCTCAGGTGATCTGCCTGCCTCGGCCTCCCAAAGTGCTGGGATTACAGGCGTGGGCCACTGCACCTGGCTGCCTCTGAGCCTTATTTATTAGTCTTACCTTATACTTAGGGCAAAGGTGCTCAAACTTTAAAAAGCATCATAATTACTTGAAGCGTTTGTTAAAAGTGTATATTTCTGGTCCATACACCAACCTTCCCTCCCCATTCTGATTCTAGTAGGTCTGTGGTTTAACTGAAGGATCCATATTTAATATTTTCTTTTTCTTTTTTTTTTTTTGAGACATGGTCTCGCTTTGTCACCCAGGCTGGAGTGTAGTGGTGTGATCTTGGTTCACTGCAGCCTCAACCTCCTGGGTTCAAGTGATCCTCCCACCTCAGCTCCCAAGTAGCTGGGACTACAGGTGTGCACCAATACATTTGGCTAATTTTTGTATTTTTTGCTGAGATGGGAGTTTCACCATGTTGCCCATGCTGGATTTGAGCTCCTGAGCTCGAGCCTCACTTTGGCCTCCCAAAGTGCTAGGATTACAGGGCTGAGATGTATAGATCTATGTATCTATGTATCTATGTATCTATGTATCTATCTATCCATCTATCTATCTATCTATCATCTATCATCTATTTTTTTTTTTTTTTGAGACAGAGTTTTGTTGCTCTTCTTGCCCAGACTGGAGTGCAATGGCGCCATCTCAGCTCACTGCAACCTTTGCCTCCTGGGTTCAAGCAATTCTCCCGCCTCGGCCTCCCGAGTAACTGGGCATGCACCACCACGCCCAGCTCATTTTGTATTTTCAGTAGAGACAGGGTTTCTCCATGTTGGTCAGGCTGGTCTCAAAGTCCCGAACTCAGGTGATCTGCCTCCCTCGGCCTCCTAAAGTGCTGGGATTACAGGCGAGAGCCACCACACCCGGCCTGGGATCTATATTTTTAACAAGCATTTCAGTGATTATATTACAGGGGGTCCAGTACCACATTGAGAAATACTGACTTAGCCAAAGAGCGTTCTTTCTTGTAAGGGAAAAAATTTTTTCTTTGTAATTTACTCACTCACTCAAGAAGTATTTATTAAGTACCCACTGTAAACTTACAATTGTATTAATTGTAAAGTTGGTATATGTAGACTAAAAAGGACTTTTGGTACAAAACTGTTTGCAAAATACAAAATAAAGCAGATGGGCCGGGTGCGGTAGCTCACGCCTGTAACCCCAGCACTTTGGGAGGCCAAGACGGGTGGATCACCTGAGCTCAGGAGTTTGAGACCAGCCTGGCTGATGAGACACTGTTCCTACTAAAAATACAAAAAATTTTTTTTTTTTTTT
>NW_016809526.1:2081397-2091021 GCF_001698545.2 Rhinopithecus bieti | reverse complement strand
TTTTTTTTTTTTAAATGGGATTTTTAGGTCAGCCCAAGGGAGAAAGATAACTGCTAAAATTCTCCTGTACCCCATCCTTTCTTGTCCTTTCCCCTTCAGATGGAGACTTCATTATGTTAATGAACAAGATATGAAGAAAATGGCACTCATTGTGGCCTTGTTGAATTACGTTGTGTATGTTTTAACATCTCTGATGCTCTGTTACTAAAATTACAAGGACCTGCTTTTTAAAAGGCCAGAACAGTTGTCTGAAATTAGTAACAATGCTGCATCTAGATTGGAGTGCTGCACAAGCAAACATAAAAGCAAAGCAAAACTGAATCACATAGGGTTTTCGGTCACTCACAACCTGAATTCACCACAACTGCAATAGCTGTGGAAAACAAAATAAAACAACAAAATTAATAATGAAATGGAGGGGAATTCTAGAATTATATGCTAAATGCATATTTTATGATTTGCTGTATTAACTGATGATAAAACTAATGGCAGAAAAAAGTTGAACAATTTCTATGTAATGTACAGATACTAGCATTGCACATATAGTCTGCTTTCTGTTCCTCCAGAATTTGAGTCCTGTTAATGTAGTAGAAAAAAAAAATTTCTTTTTCTTTTGTGCTGGTCTTGCAAGTTTGTCTACCAGTAAGAGAGCAAAGTTTCTTTCCTTTCTTCTCTTTCTTCATTTTCTTTCTTTTTTTCTTTTTCGACTTTTTTTCCTTTAAAATTTCGCCTGGCAAAAAATAAATAAATGAAACTATCACTTTATAAGAATCATTTTCTAGTAATGCAAACAAATTATTTTTTACAATAAAATAAAATAAATAAAATTAGACTTTGTCACCTATTGCTTATGTGAAGCCTTGGACAAGACACATTTGTCAGTCTCCATTCCTCCATCTGTAAATTGAGGATGATAATAATCTACCCTCAGGCTTCTTGTAAGAACTGAAGAAAAAAACAAACATCAAGGATTTGACAAACTTCCTGGTTTATGATAGTTACTTAACTGGTGGTCATTATTATTAGGTGTCCTATTGGGAAAATAATGAGGTAGCCCCACCCCCTAAAATGAACAAGAAGAGACTGGAAGGCCAGGCAAGGTGGCTCATCCCTCTAATCCCAGAACTTTGGGAGGCTGAAGTGGGAGGATCACTTGTGGCCTCCCAACTGCTGGGATCGAGACCAGCCTGGGTAACACAGTGACAACGCTTCTCTATGAAAAAAATGTTTGTTTGTTTGTTTGTTTGGAGACAGGGTTTTGCTCTGTTGCCCAGGATGGAGTACAGTGGTATGAACACAGCTCACTGCAACCTCAACCTCATGGGTGCATGTGATCCTCCCACCTCAGCCTCCTGAGTAGCTAGGACTACAAGCACATGCCACCGTGCTTGGCTAATTTTAAAAAAAAAAATTTGTAGAGATGAGGTAGTGCCAGATGAGGTAGCTGCCCAGGATGGTCTCAAACTCGCTTAAGCAATCCTCCCACCTCAGCCTCCCAACATACTGGATTACAGGTATGAGTCACTGTGCCCAGCCTGAAAATTTTCTATTTTTAAAGTAGAGACTGGAGCAGACACTACTAGCTGCCTTCCCTCGATTCATTGTCCTTTTATTTATTTATTTTTTCTTTCTGAGAGAGCAGGAATATTGCTAACTAGAGAACTACATTTTCCACCCTCCTTCACAGCCCAAGCGTGGCCATATTCCAAAGTGTTGGTCAATGGGACTTATATGAAAGTCTACTGCATTTTCTTTTTGTAATTTTTTTTTTTTTTTTTTTGAGACAGAGTCTCATTCTGTTGCCCAGGTTGGAGTACAGTGGTGCCATCTTGGCTCACCGCAACCTCCGCCCCCTGGGGTTCAAGCGATTCTTGTGTGTCAGCCTCCTGAGTGGCTGGGATTACAGGTGCGCACCACCACACTCGGCTAATTTTTGTATTTTTTAGTAGAGACAGGGTTTCACCATGTTGGCCAGGCTGGTCTCTAACTCCTGACCTCAAATGATCTGCCTGCCTTAGCCTTACAAAGTGCTGGGATTCCAGGCGTGAGCCACCATGCCCAGCCTCTATTGGACTTTCTCTTTTTTTTTTTTTTTGAGATGGAGTCTCACTCTGTCTCCCAGGCTGGAGTGCAGTGGTATAGTCTCAGCTCACTGCAGCCTCCACCTCCCAGATTCTCTTACTTCAGCCTCCTGAGTAGCTGGGATTACAAGCGCATGCCATCACATTTTTCAGCTAATTTTTCTATTTTTAGTAGAGACAGGGTTTTGCTATGTTGGCCAGGCTGGTCTCAAACTCCTGACCTCAGGTGATCCACCTGCCTCAGCCTCCCAAAGTGCTGGGATTACAGGCATGAGCCACCATGCCAGGCATGAACTTTCTATTTTATTTTCTCCTTACAGCTTTCTTCTATCTCCCTGGCACAGACACGTGGGGCTGGGGTGCAGAGGCCATCTTCTGATCAGGAGAGACAATGAACAGAATAGAAGACAGAAAACGTAAGATACAAGAGACACAGGCGATATGACGGAGACACTGCCCCTCAAGACTACCTACTCTAATTACCTATGTGAGAAGATTAAACCCATGTGGTGAAAAAAAAAAAAGGAAAAGAGAGACATAATCGTCAAAGACTGAGAAACAGAAGTCAGCCTAGCAAAGAAAATGGCATTAGCAAAGGCCCAGTGGCAAAAATAATATAAGGCAGGATGTAGAGTTTCAACAGATCATCTTGGTTGTGCCATCAACTGGCACAAAAGGGCCAGTTGGTGCGTGAAAAGGAAGAGTGTGAGGTTTGATAAGGTGTGGTGGGTTCTGATACAAGTCAAACTGTCGTAACAAATGAAAACATTCGTAACACCCTAAGTACAACAGTTTTGCTCTTATAACTTTTACTTCCTTTCTTGAAATGTGTTGGTAATAAAACATTAATTCTACAAGACCAAGCTATTTATTAATTTTTTATTTTTATTTTTGAGACAAGGTCTTGCTCTGCCACCCAGGCTGGAGTGCAGTGGTGCAAACACAGCTCACTGCAGCCTGGGCTCAAGTGATCCTCCTGCCTCAGCCTCCCGAATAGCTGAGACCACGGGCATATACCATCATGCTCAGCTAATTTTTAATTTTTTGTAGAAATGGGGTTTCGCCATGTTGCCCAGGCTGATCTCAAACTCCTGGACTCAAACTCCCCTTGGCCTCCCAAGGGGAGGCCAATCTCTTTTAATTCAACCTCTTTTTTACCAGATAAGAAGTTAAGAATCCTGGCAATGTAGGGTCCTGTCTAAAGTTTTGACAATGCCAGACAACGCTCCTGCCTCATTTACTAACAGTTGACGGAATCTTTGTGTTCGCAACTCTACCCAAATTGCATGACTATTATTTTTTGAAGATCAATATGAAAAATATGAAACATATAAAAAATTTAAAGGAAAGACAAAGACACTATATGCAGAAGATGTTGAAATTAAGGATGGGAAGTTTAGACATGGATTGGGGCAGTGGTTGAGAGAAATAGAGGAGAGATCAAGAGACATTCCAGTTGAGAAAGTATTACCTGTACTACATTTTCAGGGTGACTGCCTGAATAAGGAGGCCAGTAAGAGAAGAGAAAAATAAAGATTTCCAGCTGTGACTCCAGCGTCAGAAGTGAAGGTTAATTTAGAAGTGGTTGTTGTTCAAGGGGAAAGGTGACAGAACACATTTAATCAAAAAGTAATTCTTGGCCAGGCACAGTGGTTCATACCTGTAATCCCAGCACTTTGGGTGGGCTGAGGCAGGAGTATCACTTGAGTCAAGGAGTTCAAGACTAGCCTGGGCAACATAGTGAGACCCCATTTCTAAAAAAAAAAAAAAAAAAAGAGTAATCCCAGCACTTTGGGAGGCCAAGGTGGGCAGATCACAAGGTCAGGAGATTGAGACCATCCTTGCTAACACAGTGAAACTCTGTCTCTACTAAAAATACAAAAACTTAGCTGGGTGTGGTGGCCGGCACCTGTAGTCCCACCTACTCGGGAGGCTGAGGCAGGAGAATGGCGTGAACCTGGGAAGTGGAGCTTGCAGTGAGCCGAGATTGCACCACTGCACTCCAGCCTGGGTGACAGAAAAAGACTCCATCTCAAAAAAAAAGTAATTATTTGAGGCCAGGTGAGGTGGCTCACACCTATAATCCCAGCACTTTGGGAGGCCAAGGTTGGCGGATCATGAGGTCAAGAGATGGAGACCATCCTGGCCAACATAGGGAAACTCTGTCTGTACTATACAGGTTTGAAGCTATACAGATTGAGTTATCCCTTATATGAAATGCTTGGGATCAGCAGGGTTTCAGATTTCTGGCTGGGTGCAGTGGTTCATGCCTATAATCCCAACATTTTGGGAGGCCAAAGAGGATGGATCCCTTCAGCTCAGAAATTCGAGACCAGCCTGGCCAACATGGTGAAACCCCATCTCTACAAAAAATACAAAAATTAGCTGGGGGTGGTAGTGTGCACCTGTGGTCCCAACTACTCGGGAGGCTGAGGCAGGAGAATCGCTTGAATGCAGGAGGCGGAGGTTGTGGTGAGCTGAGATTATGCCACTGCGCTCCAGCCTGGGTGACAGAGCAAGATCCTGTCTCAAAAAAAGAAGTGTTCCAGATTTCTGATTTTTTTCAGGTTTTAAAATACTTGCATATGTATAATGAGATATCTTGGGGATGAGACCAAGTCTAAACACAAAATTCATTTATGTTTCATATACAGTTTATACACATAGCCTGAAGGTAATTTAATGTAATATTTTAAATAACTGTGCATGAAATAAAGTTTTCTCTTTTTTTTTAAATTGAGATGGGATCTTGCTATGTTGCCCAGGCTGGTCTTGAACTCCTGGACTCAAGTGATCCTCCTGCAACAGACTCCCAGAGCACTGGGATAACAAGCATAAACCATGTGCTGGTTGAAGTAAAGTTTTTTCTTTCTTTTTTTTTTTTTCTCCTTCCCCTCCTCTGAAACAAACAGGCAAAACATTTTTAAGCATTCCAATCTAGGAACACGGGATGCTTTCCCATTTATTTAGTTCTTTTGTTGTTCTTGTTTTTTGAGACAGAGTCTCTGTCACCCACGTTGGAGTGCAGTGGGGCAGTCTTGGCTCACTGCAACCTCTGCCTCCCAGGTTCAGGCGATTCTCATGCCTCATTTCTCCCAAGTAGCTGGGATTACAGGTGTGTGCCACCATGCCCAGCTAATTTTGTACTTTTAGTAGAGATAGGTTTTGCCATGTTGGCCAGGCTGGTCTGGAACTCCCGGCCTCAAGTGATCCACCTGCCTTGGCCTTCCAAAGTGCTGCAATTACAGGCATGAACCACTGTGCCCCAGCCTGAAACAAAGTTTTGACTGTGACCCATCACATGAGGTCAGGTGTGGAGTTTCCCCTTAAGGCATCACATTGGCACTCAAAAGTTTTGGAGTTTGGACAGGGCGTGGTGGCTCACGCCTGTAATCCCAGCACTTTGGGAGGCCCGGATGGGCGGATCACCTGAGGTCGGGAGTTTGAGACCAGCCTGACCAACATGGAGAAACCCCATCTTTACTAAAATACAAAATTAGCCGGGCGTGGTGGCGCATGCCTATACTCCCAGCTACTTGGTAGGCTGAAGCAGGAGAATCACTTGAACCAGCGAGGCAGAGGTTGCTGTGAGCCGAGATCATGCCATTGCACTCCAGCCTAGGCAATAAGAGCGAACTCCACCTAAAAAACAAAACAAAACTTGGATTTTGGAGAATTCTGGATTTTGATATTTGGATCAGGGTTGCTTAACCTGTATCAGCTTTTCAGGTTTTAGGAACGCAGATTTACTCCCATCTCAAGTAGTAGGAAGTCTCTCTATATACATATTTTATAAAGAGATGGGGGTCTTGCTATCTTGCCCAGGCTGGTCTCAAACTCCTGAGCTCAACTGATCATCCTGTTTCAGCCTTCTGAGTAGATGGGAGGAAGTCTATTTTGAGGATACACATGACAAGAAAGATGAGCATATCATAGGAACTTAAGAACAGCAATGTGGTTAGACTGCAGTTGGGAACTAAAATGAACGTGGAAGTGGACAACAAATTCTACGCACACCTACAGACAGAGTGAAGTGTCACTCTCAGTGGCAGGAGTCATGCAGTACTCCCCAACCCTGAGGGTGTGTATCACCATTTCTCTCTGTCTCTATGACTACCAGCCAACTACCTCATTTAGTCATAGCTTCTGCTTAGTCATAATTCCAGTTTACTCATATCATGTCTCTCTATAACCACTTATAACCACTTTCAGCTTCTCTCCCCACATTCAACAGAGTGATCCTCTGTATAATCAACTTCAAATTCTGTTTTACTTTTCTTTCTTTCTTTTATTTTTCTTTCTTTCTTTTTTTTTTTTTTTTTGAGACAATCTCACTCTGTCACCCAGGCTGGAGTGCAGCGGCGTGACCACAGCTCACTGCATCCTTGGCACCCCAGGCTTAAGCAATCCTCCCACTTCAGCCTACTGAGTAGCTGGGACTACAGCTGTGCCGCCATGCCTGGCTAATTTTTTTTTTTTTTTTTTTGAGACGGAGTTTCACTCCATACAACAGCACGATCTTGACTCACTGCAACCTCTGCCTCCCGGGTTCAAGCAATTCTTCTGCCTCAGCCTCCTGAGTAGCTGACATTACAGGCATGCGCCACCATGCCCAGCTAATTTTGTATTTTTAGTAAAGACGGGGTTTCTCCATGTTGGTCAGGCTGGTCTCGAACTCCCAACCTAAGGTGATCCTCCCACCTCGGCCTCCCCAAATGCTGAGATTACAGGTGTAAGCCACTATGTCTGGCCGCCTGGCTATTTTTTAAATTTTTTGTAGAGACAGTGTCTCACTATGTTGCCCAGGCTGGATTTGAACTGGTGGGCTCAAGCAATCCTCCTGCCTCAGTTTCCCAAAGCGCTGGGATCACAGGCATGAGTCACTGTGCCCAGCGCAAATTCCTGAAAGAAAAACAAAAAACAAGCAGAAGGAAAAAAAAAAAAAGCTGGGCACAGTGACTCATGCCTGTATTCCCAATACTTTGGGAGGCTGAGGTGGGTGGATCACGAGGTCAAGAGATCGAGAGTATCCTGGCTAACACGGTGAAATGAAACCCTGTCTCTACTAAAAATACAAAAAAAATTAGCCGGGCGTACTGGCGGGCACCTGTAGTCCCAGCTACTCGGGAGGCTGAGGCAGGAGAATGGCGTGAACCCAAGAGGCGGAGCTTGCAGTGAGCCACGATCGCGCCACTGCACTCCAGCCTGGGTGACAGAGCAAGACTTTGTCTCAAAAAAAAAAAAAAAAAAAAAAAAAAATCTGGCTGGGCTTGGTGGCTTATGCCTGTAATCCCAGCACTTTGGGAGACCGAGCTGGGCAGATCACTTGAGGTCAGCCATTTGAGACCAGCCTAGCCAACATGGTGAATGAAACCCTGTCTCTACTAAAAATACAAAAAAAAAAAAAAAAAAAAAAAAAAAAAAAATTAGCCAGGCATAGTGGTGCGTGCCTGTAATCCCAACTACTCGAGAGGCTGAGGCAGGAGAATCACTTGAACCTGGGAGGTGGAGGGTGCCAAGATGATACCACTGCACTCTGGCCTGGATGACAGAGTGAGACTCCATCTCAAAAAAAAGGAGAAAAATGTGACTGGCTTAGTTCAGTTTTTCAAAATTAAATGTGCATCAGAACCTGGCCAACATGGCGAAACCCATCTCTACTAAAAATACAAAAACTAGTTGGGCATGATGATGTGTGCCTGTAGTTCCAGCTACTCGAGAGGCTGAGGTGGGAGGATCACTTGAACACAGGAGGTCAAGGCTACAGTAAGCTGTGATCGCACCACTGCACACCAGCCTTGGTGACTGAGCAAGACCCTGTCTCATAATAATATAATAATGTGCATCAGAATCATCTGGAGAGCTTAAACCACAAGTTGTAGGGCCCCTTCCCAGCATTTCTGATTTAGTCATCTGGGGTACAGCCTGCGAATTTGCATTTGTAACAGAATCCCAGGTAATGCTGACTACATTGATCTGGAGACCACACTTGAGAACCATTGGTCTGGTTAATTATCCTTTTATCTGTTTGGACAGAGCAACTGGGCAAGCTACCTCATGTTGCCAGTGCCATATTTCTGAACTGACTCTCAGGCTCATAACTGGAGAATTTTTTCCTCCTCATTTAGGCAGTCACCCAAGTCTTACGGTTTATAACTGGAATGTCTCTGACCTCTCCCTTTATCTTCCTCAGTCACTGCCCTCATCCAGGGTCTCATCTCCCCATACCTGGATCAGAGAAAAAGCTTCCTGTTTCAAGCTGCCGTAGACCCGCAGCTGCCAAATTACCTTTCCACTGACAGTCCTCAAATACTTATGGTTTCCCTGAAGGCCATCGATTGGCTGCCTTTGGTTATCACATTAAGTTAAATTTTGGAACACCTCTAAACTTTTGCTTTTAGGTAAATAATATTTATTTATTTATTTGTTTATTTATTTAGAGACAGAGTCTTGCTCTATTGCCCACGCTGGAGTGCAATGGCGTAATCTCAGCTCACTGCAACCTCCCCCTCCCAGGTTCAAGCCATTCTCCTGCCTCAGCCTCCCGAGTAGCTGGGAATACAGGCGTCCACCACCAAGCCCAGCTAATTTTTGTATTTTTAGTAGAGACAGGGTTTCACCACGTTGCCCAGCCTGGTCTCGAACTCCTGACCTCAGGTGATCCGCCTGCCTGGGCCTCCCAAAGTGCTGGGATTACAGGTGTGAGTGCCACGCCCGGCCTTAAGTCAATATTTAAAAACAATATGGAATTTGTTTTTCCATATTGATATATATTTTTTTCTTTTTTCTCTTTTTTTGGAGACAGGGTATTGCTCAGTCACCTAGGCGGGAGTGCGTGGGTGCCATCACAGCTCACTGCAGCCTCAATATCCCAGGCTCTCAAATGATCCTCCTGCTTCACCCTTCCAAGTAGATGGGACCACAGGTGTGCGCCACCACATCCAGCTATTTTTAAAATTTTTTTGCAGAGATTGGGGGTCTCACTATGCTGCCCAGGCTGGTTTTGAACTCCTGGGCTTAAGTGATTCTTCCACTTTGGCCTCCCAAAGGGCTGTGATTACAGGCATGGGCCACCACGCCCAGCCTTATATTTCCTTTCTACCATGACCTCCTACCCCTTCCCTTAAGGAACCCACTTATCTGAACCTTAGGACCATGTTTTAGGAAAAAGCTTCAACTTTTTTTTTTTTTTTTGAGACGGAGTCTCGCTCTGTCACCCGGGCTGGAGTGCTGTGGCCGGATCTCAGCTCACTGCAAGCTCCGCCTCCCGGGTTCACGCCATTCTCCTGCCTCAGCCTCCCGAGTAGCTGGGACTACAGGCGCCACTACCTCGCCCGGCTAGTTTTTTGTAGTTTTTAGTAGAGACGGGGTTTCACCGTGTTAGCCAGGATGGTCTCGATCTCCTGACCTCGTGATCCGCCCGTCTCGGCCTCCCAAAGTGCTGGGATTACAGGCTTGAGCCACCGCGCCCGGCCTTCAACTTTTTTTTAAAATAAAGATGATTCTGGAACTGGAACTTAAAAAAAAAAAAAAAAAGTATATT
>NW_016809526.1:2079103-2081112 GCF_001698545.2 Rhinopithecus bieti | reverse complement strand
TTAAAAAAAAAAAAAAAGTATATTTGGCCGGGTGCAGTGGCTCACGCCTATAATCCCAGCACTTTAGGAGGCTGAGGTGAGTGGATAACCTGAGGTCAGGAGTTTGAGACCAGTCTGGCCAACATGGTGAAACCCTGTCTCCACTAAAAATAGCTGGGTGTGGTGGCGAGTGCCTGTAGTCCCAGCTACTCGATAGGCTGAGGCAGGAGAATCACTTGAACCTGGGAGGCAGAGGCTGCAGTGAGCCGAGATAGTGCCACTGCCCTCCAGCGTGGGCGACAGAGTGAGACACTGTCTCAAGAAAAAA
Organism: Rhinopithecus bieti; assembly: GCF_001698545.2. Lineage (NCBI taxonomy): Eukaryota > Metazoa > Chordata > Mammalia > Primates > Cercopithecidae > Rhinopithecus > Rhinopithecus bieti. The sequence continues at coordinate 2,080,805 of NW_016809526.1, read as the reverse complement.
AAAAAAAAAAAAAAAAGTTAGGCAGATTTTGCAATCTTCTCCATCTATTTTTGCTTTAACATAAAAGGAATGGGATGGGTGCAGTGGCTCACACCTGTTATCCCAGCACTTTGGGAGGCTGAGGTGGGTGGATCACCTGAGGTCAGGAGTTCAAGACCAGCCTGGCCAACATGGTGAAACCCCATCTCCACTAAAAATACAAAAATTAGCTGGACATGGTGGCGGGGCCTGTACTCCTAGCTACTCGGGATGCTGAGGCAGGAGAATTGCTTGAACCCTGGAGGTGGAGGAGGCTGCAGTGAGCTGAGATCATGCCATTGCACTCCAGCCTGGGTGACAGAGCAAAACTCTGTCTCAGAACAAAACAAAACAAAACAAAACAAAAAAACCTGTATTCACTGCAACCTCCGCCTCCCAGATGCAAGTGATTCTCCTGCCTCAGCCTCCCGAGTAGCTGGGATTACAGGTATGCACCACCACGCCCAGCTAGTTTTGTATTTTTAGTAGAGACAGGGTTTCACCATGTTGGCAAGGCTGGTCTAGAACTCCTGACCTCAGGTGATACGCCGCCACAACCTCCCAAAGTGCTAGGATTAAAGATGTGAGCCACCACGCCAGCCAAGTGCTTTCTTTTGAATTCAAGGCCTTCAAAGACGGTAATTCCAGTCTTATTTCTAACACTACGTTACTTTCTAGCAAACTGGAATACTTAGTGTGTTCTCAATATTTAATTGAATCTGGTTGTTGGCAAGTGGTGTTGACATCTACTGTCATCTAGCATAGTGGTTCTCAAAGCGTGTTCCCTAGACCAGAGCATCAGAATCACCTGAGAACTTGTTAGAAAGGCATATTTTCCGCCGGGCGCAGTGGCTCACACCTGTATTCCCAGCACTTTGGGAGGTTGAGGCTGGCGGATCGCTTGGGATCAGGAGACAAGCCTGGGCAGCATGTCTCTACTAAAAATACAAAAAAATAGCCAGGCATGGTGGTGCATGGCTACTTGGGAGGCTGAGGTCGGAGGATCACTTGAACCCAGGGGATAGAGGTTGCAGTGGGCAGAGATCACACCACTGCACTTCAGCCTGGGTGACAAAGCGAACCCTGTCTAAAAAAAAAAAAAAAAAAAAAAGGCATGTTTCCTGTCTTCTATATCAGACCTGCTGAATCAGAAAACTCTGGGAGTGGGGCTTGAGCAGTCTGCATTTTAATGAGCCCTCCAGCTGATTCTGATACAGCTGAAGTTTGAGAATCACTGGATTAGCATTTAGTTTTCAATCTAAAATAGAATAAGATATAATTTTAAAAGCTCTCATTGTCCTTAAATGGAATATAAACTACTACATAAGTGTAAAATGTTGATTTTTAAGACAAAATGTTGGGTTGGGCAAGGTGGCACACGCTTGTAATCCCAGGGCTTTGGGAGGCTGAGGCAGGAGGATTGCTGGATCCCAGGAGCTTAAGACCAGCGTGGGCAGCATAGCGAGACTCCATCTCTACAAAAAAATTTTAAAAACTAGCCAGGCATGGTGGCATGAGCCTGTAGTCCCAGTTACTATAGAGGCTGAGGTGGGAAGATCGCTTGAGTCCAGTATATCAAGGCTGCAGTGAACTATGATTGCGTTTCTACATTCTAGCCTGGGGCACAAAGCAACACCCTGTCTCTAAAATAAAAAAAAAATTTCAATTTCAAAAAATTTTCAAA
>NW_016809526.1:2052790-2075947 GCF_001698545.2 Rhinopithecus bieti | reverse complement strand
AAAAAAAAAAAAAAAAAAAAAACCAACATGATAAAGTTTAAATTTTTCAAAGGCTTTTAGAGATATGGCAGGATAATTTATGGAGATGCTAATGCCCTACATTTTCCCCTTTATCCCTTCTAAGCAGGCAGGTAGGCAATTTGTATTTCTTTATCTGTGATGTTTAAAAGAATGGAAAGCTGGCCGGGTGTGGTGGTTCATGCCTATAATACCAGCACTTTGGGAGGCTGAGGCAGGTGGATCACTTGAGGTCAGGAGTTTGAAACCAGGCTGGCTAACATGGTGAAACCCCATCTCTATTAAAAATACAAAAATTAGCCAGGCATGTTGGCTGATGCCTGTAATCCCAGCTACTTGGGAAGCTGAGGCAGGAGAATCACTTGAACCCAGGAGGCAGAGGTTGCAGTCAGTTGAGATTGTGCCACTTCACTACAGCCTGGGTAACACAGCAAGACTCTGTTTCAAAATAAATAAATTGGCCGGGCGCGGTGGCTCAAGCCTGTAATCCCAGCACTTTGGGAGGCCGAGAGGGGAGGATCACGAGGTCAGGAGATGGAGACCATCCTAGCTAACACGGTGAAACCCCGTCTCTACTAAAAAAAATACAAAAAACTAGCCGGGCGAGGTGGCGGGTGCCTATAGTCCCAGCAACTCAGGAGGCTGAGGCAGGAGAATGGCGTAAACCCAGGAGGCGGAGCTTGCAGTGAGCTGAGATCCGGCCACTGCACTCCAGCCTGGGCCACAGAGCGAGACTCTGTCTCAAAAAAATAAATAAATAAATAAATAAATTAGTTAAACAAAACAAAACAAAACAAAAAACTGAAGAATTAGCCAGGCATGGTGATGCATGTCTGTAGTCCCAGCTACTAGGGAGCCTGAGGCAGGAGGACTGCTTGAGCCCAGGAGTTTCAGTGTGCTGTGATCATCCCACTGCACTACAGCCTGAGCAACAGAGTGAGACCCTGTATCTAAAACAAAAAATAAAAACTGCAGGAGGAAATGGAGATTTCCTTAGGCTGGGAAAGGACTGGTGTGTCTCTTCTCTCCCAGCAGTGCCCAGAAGTAGTGCCAAGACCTAAAAGTCTAGCCTCAGAAAGGCCTGCTCTAAATTTCAGGGTTTTCAAACAGCAGGGATTCCCATGCTTTACTGAAACATCGTGCCTGAAACTGAGGAGTTTGTGTGGCTTCAAGAACCACGGGAATCTCAGTAGTAACCAATATGGATTAAAGACTGGAGAGGCCTCTTCAGATACTATGCCTGGTCTGGGGGTGTAAAGGAGAGGATATTGACTGAGATTAAATTTTCCTGCCAGCTTGACGTGACAGGGGCTCAGAGTCAGGCTTAATTTAAGGAAAATAAGGAAACATGGTTTTTCTTAAACATCAAAGTTTGTGGTTGCAGTTCACACCCCCGGAAATATAGTGAAAAACAAAGCAGAAAGAGATGAAGAACATAGCAATGGACATGTTTACAGAACAAGGGTTATTGATCCTAATGTCTTTAAAGTCTTACCATAGAATGATGTGGCTGACCCAGTTTAATCAGGTGTGCAGCTCCCTAGCTCTTTAACACCACTTCAACTCTGTTAAGGCTGGATGCTCAATCTCATTCTGTTGACTCTTAACTAGCCTGATGCAGAGATTGGCATCTCTACCAGGTCAGTTAAAGTTCTCCTGCTTTCCCAGAAAAGACAACAGAGTGTAGAAAGTCAGATAAGTTTCCTAATTTTCTTTCTTTCTTTTCTCTCTCTCTCTCTCTTTCTCTCTCTCTCCGTCCTTTCTTTCTCCCTTCCTCTCCCTTCCCCTCCCCTCCCCTCCCCCTCCATCGTTTTGAGATGGAATCTCGCTCTGTTGCCAGGCTGGAGCGCAGTGGCACGTTCTCGGCTCACTACAACCTCCGCCTCCTGGATTCAAGTGATTCTCCTGCCTCAGCCTCACGCCTGGGACTACAGGCGCATGCCACCATGCCCAGGTAATTTCTGCATTTTTTTTTTTTGAGACAGAGTCTCGCTCTGTAGTCCAGGCTGGAGTGCAGTGGTGCCATCTCAGCTCACTACAAGATCCGCCTCCCGGGTTCACGCCATTCTTCTGCCTCAGCTGGGACTACAGGCGCACACCACCACGCCAGGCTAATTTTCTGTATTTTTAGTAGAGACGGGTTTCACCATGTTAGCCAGGATGGTCTTGATCTCCTGACCTCGTGATCCGCCCGCCTCAGCCTCCCAAAGTGCTGGGATTACAGGCATGAGCCACTGCACCCGGCCTAATTTTTGTATTTTTAGTAGAGATAGGATTTCACCATGTTGGACACCAAGTTCTCGATCTCTTGACCTTGTGATCCACCCACCTCGGCCTCCCAAAGTGCTGGGATTACAAGCGTGAGCCACTGCTACTGGCCAAGTTTCCTAATTTTCTAAGTGTCAGTTTCCCAAAGTGTAAAATGGAAGTTTGACTAATGAGGGCTGGTATTTAGCTTGTATGCACTGATAAAAACATACCAGTTGTTAAATTAGAGACATTTTTCCATATCAGTCAGTAACAAGCAACCACCGCAAGCCTTTAGCTCACTCCAGGCCTCCCCATGATCCAACTTTCCCAGGACCCTACCCCAACATGGCTGAGGGTTGTGCCCTGCTAGTTAATTGTTAAATAATCTCGATAATTCATTAAATGTCATTCTTGATAATAGTTACCTTTTGAGACTGTCTTGAGGCTGATAACCGAGATGTCACACTTGGTAGTTTACTTTTAAAGTAAACTGGCTTCCAAATTAACTTGCCTTGGGGAGGTCTTGTGACTCATGGCAACATCCTATCCCTGAGTAAAGAATCTGTGAGTTCTTCAAATTGTTGACATACTGATTAATGCATAACCTACTGACACTGAAAAGGATACTGACTTCTGATCATAAAGTTTTACTGATTGTCTTGGACACAGACATTTTATCCTGCATGTTGCAATCTGCAGCCAATGACTGTAAATTCTGTACTGTATGTACTCTCCAATAACTTTGGTATAAGGAGTACTTCTCCCTTCTCCTTTCCTCCCTCTCCTTCTCCCTTCTCCTAAAAAAGGCCGTCCTTTTAAAAGCCTGTTCCAGTAACTTGTAACAGACTTCAGAACACTCCTAACTCTATTGGTGTGTCTTCCCAGTTCAATCCTCGTATTTGGCTTCCAATAAATGTTTTTCAAATTATTTCTGCCTCAGCAGCCTTAGTTTCAGTAGACAAGGCTTAAAGTAAGTTCAGTTAAAGCAAACTAATAACACTTGACCCTTTCCAACTTTTCTTCCTCTCAGCCATGGGTCCTTAAGCCATCTTTTTTGGATCCAGCGCCAAATTACATTTCTATGCAGCCACCATAGTTATCTAGCTTTCAAAGATTTTTCCTTGATCACCCCAAGCAAATTTCCTCTTCTCTGTTCAGTTTAAGTGTTTCTATTATTTTCTTTTAAACAAAAAACAAAAGAAAAAAAACAGCTTTATCAAGATATAATTCATATATCATAAAATCACCCTTTAAAATATATATTTGGTGGTTTTTTTTTTTTTTTGGTACATTAACAGAGCTGTGCAACCACTGCCATTAATTTCAGAACATTTTCATCACCCGGAAAGAAACTCCTAGCTGCTCTGCCTATGGAGTAGCCCTTCTTTATTCCTTTACTTTCTTAATAAACTTGCTTTCACTTTTCTCTATGGACTCTCCCCAACTTCTTTCTTGTGTGAGGTCCAGGAAGCCTCTCTTGGGGTCTGGATCAGGACCCCTTTCCAGTAACATCTTCCTGGTGAACCATGAAGGGACTAAACTGAGGAGACCCCCAACCCAAAGGAAATAGTCTGAAGCACCACAATTGGCTGACTTTGGAATCAAGAAAACTTTTCCTTTGAGCTATGTACAGCTTTTAAAAATTGAGTAAAGTATACTCCTGTGAACAAACTTTGGAGCATATTAGTTTCTCTGTACCTGTTTTCTCCAGAATTTGGAAACTATATCACCTTTTGTCAGAACTCAAGAGTTATGAGTGGCCCTCGCCATAATGACGCTTTCTGACTGAGTTCCTCTCTACCCTGAATACAAGAGACCTTCATAGTTAGGCAGGAATATAATTGCCATATTCATTCTGAAAAAGTGGCAGAAAATGGATCTTCATCCCTCTACAACCCTTAGGATGAAGGGTTCCCTTGTAAAAGGTAGGGGAATATGTCAGAGGCATTTGAACTAGAGCAACTCCATTTTGAACAGGGGCTGAGTAAAATAAGACTGAGACCTACTGGGCTGCATTCACATGAGGTTAGACATTCTAAGTCATAGGATGAGACAGGAGGTCAGCACGAGATACAGGTCATACAGACCTTGCGATAAAACAGGATGAAGTAAAGAAGCTGGCCAAAACCCACCAAAACCAAGATGGTGATGAGAGTGACCTCTGGTCATCCTCCTTGCTCATTATATGCTAATTACAGCGTATTAGCATGCTAAAAGACAGCCCCACCAGTGCCATGACAGTTTACAGATCCCATGGCAACGTCCAGAAATTACCCTATGTGGTCTAAATGGGGGAGGAACCCTCAATTCTGGGGACTGCCCACCCCTTTCCTGGAAAACTCATAAATAACCCACCCCTTGTTTAGCATATAGTCAAAAAGGAACTTAAGTATTATCAGTAGAGCAGCCCAAGCTGCCGCTCTGCCTATGGAGAGTAGTCATTCTTTATTCCTTTACTTTCTGTTATTTTGAGACGGTGTTTCGCTCTTGTCGCCAGGGCTGGAGTGCAGTGGTGCGATCTTGGCTCACTGCAACCTCTGCCTCTTGTGTTCAAGCGATTCTCCCGCCTCAGATCCCCAAGTAGCTGGGATTACAGGCACCCGCCAACACCCCAGCTAATTTTGTATTTTTAATAGAGACGGGGTTTTGCCATTTTGGCCAGCTGGTCTCAAACTCCTAACCTCAGGTGATCCAACCACCTCGGCCTCCCAAAGTACTGGGATTACAGGCGTGAGCCACCATGCCCGGCTCCTTTACTTTCTTAATAAGCTTGCTTTTACATTAAAAAAAAAAAAAAAAAGGAACTCCTTATCCAGTAGCAGTCACTCCTCATTCCGCCATCCTCCCAAGCCCTGGCAACCACTAATCTCTCTCTCTCTTCAAAGATAGAGATGGGATTTCCCTATGTTGCCCAGGCTGGTCTCAAACTCCTGGCCTCAAGGGATACACCTACCTTGGACTCCCAAAGAGCTGGGATTATAGGAGTGAGCCACCACGCCCAACCTACTATCTCTCTTTATAGGCTTGCCTATTCTGGACATTTCATATAAATGGAACCATTCAGTATGTGGTACTCTGTGTCTGACTTCTTTCACTTGGCACAATGTTTTCTCTTTCTTGAGACAGGGTCTTACTCTGTCATCCAGGCTAGAGTGCAGTAAGTGGCATGACTGCAACTCATTGCAGCTTTGAGGTCCTGGGCTCAAGCGAGTCTCCCACCTCAGCCCCCCAAAAACCTGAAACTACACACATGTGCCACCATGCCTGGGTAATTTTTTAAATTTCTTGTAGAGATGAGGTCTCACTATATGGCCCAGGCTGGTCTCATACTCCTGGGCTCAAGCAGTCCTCCCACCTCAGCCTCCCAAAGTTCTGGAATTATAGGCCTGAGCCACTGCACCCGAGTGCTTTTAATCTTTTTAAGAATTGTAAGTCATTGAGAGTAGACTGTATTGAGTCCCACTTTAAGATTGTGGAAATTCCTCCCAATCACCAAAAGGCTTGTCTCCCTCTTTCAAAGCTGATGCTGATGGGTGCCTATGGATGCTTACTGTGCCTAATAAGCTCCTGTTTTGAGTCTGAAAGATGTTTCAAACTTTAAGCTTATTTTCACAGGGTACAAGCTCTAGATCATGTCTTCCTTCCTTCCAAGGGAATGGTTTTCCAGTATGCGTGCCACATTCTAATACTAAAATTACTGGTTGGCTGCGGGGGCTCACGCCTGTAATCCCAGCACTTTGGGAGGCTGAGGAAGGTGGATCACTTGAGGTCAGGAGTTCAAGACCAGCCTGGCCAATATGGTGAAACCCTGTCTCTAATAAAAACACAAAAATTAGCTGGGCATAGTGGCAGGTGCCTGTAGTCCCAGCTACTTGGGAGGCTGAGGCAAAAGAATTGCTTGAACCCAGGAGGCAGAGGTTGCAGGAGCCGAGATGGTGCCACTGCACTCCAGCCTGAGTGACAGAATGAGACTGTCTCATTCTGTCAAAAAAATAAAAATAAATAAAAATTATTTCACAGATTTTATATACACGTGTTTTTGTAAACACACAGAATATCTTGGAAAGGATATAAACGAAACTAGTACAAATGGTTGGGGGACAGGGGTAGAAGGCTCACTTTCTGGCCGAGTGAGGTGGCTCATGCCTGTAATCCCAGCACTTTGGGAGGCCGAGGCAGGTGGATCACTTGAGGTCAGGAGTTCGAGGCCAGCCTGGCCAACATGGTGAAACCCTGTCTCTACTAAAAATACAAAAATTAGCCGGATGTGGCATCGCACACCTGTAATCCCAGCTACTAGGATGGCTCAGGCACAAGAATTGCTTGAACCCAGGGGACAGAAGTTGCAGTGAGCCAGGATCCTGCCACTGTACTCCAGCCTAGGTGACAGAGCCAGACTCCATCTCAAAAAAACAAAAACCAAAACAAAAAGGCTCACTTTCAACTGTGTATTCTTTTGTAAATCATTAAAAGTAAAAAAAAATAATTACTTCATAAATACCAAACAATAATAACCTTTGCTAGAAGTAAGAGGCTTGTTTATTTTAAAGGGACATCTTGAATTATAACACACTAACCTTCCAAAACGCACATATTTTCATTCCTCAAGCCTTTGCTTCTGCTGTTCCCTCAGCTTGGATTGTACACTCCTCCTTATCCTCCCCACATCTCCCTTCAAATCTGACAATTTATGTAAATTTTCAATTTACTAAGCATTTTTAGATATACGATTGAATTTTTGCTTTCCAAGAAAAAAAGACACAGTAAGTATAATTATAATAATAATAATAATTATTATTTTTTGAGACAGAGTCTTGCTCTGTCGCCCAGGCTGGAGTGCAGTGGTGCGATCTTGGCTCACTGTAAGCTCCACCTCCCAGGTTCACGCCATTCTCCTGCCTCAGCCTCCCGAGTAGCTGGGATTACAGGCGCCCACCACCACGCCCGGCTAATTCGTTTGTATTTTTAGTAAAGACGGGTTTTCACCGTGTTAGCTAGGATGGTCTCGATCTCCTTACCTCGTGATCCATCCGCCTCAGCCTCCCAAAGTGCTGAGATTACAGGCTTGAGCCACCGCGCCTGGTGTAAGCACAATTATTTTCATCCTCATATAATAAATACGAAAACTGATGGCCGGGCGCGGTGGCTCACTCCTGCAATCCCAGCACTTTGGGAGGCGGAGACGGGCGGATCACGAGGTCAGGAGATCGAGACCATCCTGGCTAACACGGTGAACCCCCGTCTCTACTAAAAATACAAAAAAACTAGCCGGGCACAGTGGCGGGCGCCTGCAGTCCCAGCTACTCGGGAGGCTGAGGCAGGAGAATGGCTTGAACCCGGGAGGCGGAGCTTGCAGTGAGCCGAGATCGCACCACCGCACTCCAGTCTGGGCGACTGAGCAAGACTCCATCTCAAAAAAAGAAAGAAGAAAGAAAACTGAGGTTGGAAAAGTTCACAATTATTAAGCTTCAGAGCTAGAATTCAAATGTACTTCTAACAGGTTCAGTGTTCCTTCTACTTTTTTAAGCTATGAAATCCTATACATTTAATTAGGCAACTGGACAAAAATATACACACAAGAGTGTTTACTACAATGTTATTTACAATATCCACAAATTGTAAATAACCTATGTGTTAAAAAATAGAGGATCAAGTTATGGCACACTCATACAACCATTTTGTAAAGACAGGCGCTGTGGCGTGCACCTGTAGTCCCAGTTAGGAAGCAGAGGTAGGAGGCTCCCTTTGAGCCCGGGAGTTTGAGGGTACACGGAGCTACGATGGCGCCACTGCACTCCAGGCTGGGCGACAGAGCCAGACCCTGTCACAAAAAAGAAAGGAAAGAAAGAGAGAAAGAGAAAGAAACAAAGAATAAAAGAAAGAAAAAGAGAGCAGTATACTAAAAAATTTATATATTACTACTAATAATAGATTAAATGCACTTTAAATGCTTACTATGTGCTGAATACTGGGCTAAATTTATTTTATATGTATTGTCTCATTTAATCCTCACAATAACCAATCTGCCCAAAGCCTTGCTGTTAATGCAGTAGAACGTGACAGGTATTAAAATCCAAAGCTCAGGTTGGGTGCGGTGGCTCATGCCTGTAATCCCAGCATTTTGGGAGGTCGGGAGTTCGAGACCAGCCTGACCAACATGGAGAAACCCCGTCTCTAATAAAAATAACAGAATTAGCCGGGCGTGGTGGCTCATGCCTATAATCGCAGCTACTCAGGAGGCTGAGGCAGGAGAATCGCTTGAACCTGGGAAGTGGAGGTTGCAGTGAGTCGAGATCACACTATTGCACTCCAGCCTGGGCAACAAGAGCAAAAGTCCATCTCTAAATAAATAAATAAACATCCAAAGCTCATGATCTTAACCGCTAGATCATGCTATTGCAAGTTCAAAGACCATTTCTTTTCTTTTTTTTTTTAGACGGAGTCTCGCTCTGTCGCCCAGGCTGGAGTGCAGTGGCCGGATCTCAGCTCACTGCAAGCTCCACCTCCGGGGTTTACGCCATTCTCCTGCCTCAGCCTCCCGAGTAGCTGGGACTACAGGCGCCCGCCACCTCGCCCGGCAAGTTTTTTTTTGTATTTTTTTTTTAGTAGAGACGGGGTTTCACCGTGTTAGCCAGGATGGTCTCGACCTCCTGACCTCGTGATCCTCCCCTCTCGGCCTCCCAAAGTGCTGGGATTACAGGTTTGAGCCACCGCGCCCGGCCTCAAAGACCATTTCTTTCGAAGACCATTTCTTTCATAATCAGAAACATCTATGGGATACTTTAAGAAAATTCTGTTCAAACTTCTCTTGCCCAGGTCTCTGTATTCCTATAACAATGTGTATCTCTACAGCACTTGCTTGGGTCCATTTATATACCTCTCACAGATCCTATACTCCTGCAGGCCTGAAACTTAAGCCCACTTTCTATTTTTCATAGCTCCTGGTGCAGTGCTTTTTACCGTGTAGGCACTCATTAGTGTTAAACTGAATGTGCCTTTAACTTGGCTTGGGGGACGCTGAATTGAGGATGAGCGCTCACACAATATTAATAATTTCTTTCCAAGAAATGTGCTCGGGTCAACACAAGGCCTTTCTGTCCATAATCCGCCTGAAACCATGGTTTTCTTGCTTTCACCTTTATCCCCTGTGCCTTGCCAGTCCTCCCCGCCAGCGGGGCCGGGAGCCCGGCGACTCCCTAGATCGCAGGGCCTGTCTTGCGTGACCGAGAGGGCTCCGCTGCCTACGGCCGCCTAGCCCCCGCCCCTGCTTTCAGTCACTGAGCAAAGAGTGGGCCGTGGCGAGTCTCCACGCGAGCACCAGCGCTCTCGACGCCCGTAGCCACCCGCCCACCGGAAGCCGACATCTTGAGTTCTGGCAGGAGCGGTTTGCGCGGCGATGAGCGGAGTGGCAGGAACCCAGTGAGCTGCTCCGCGTAGGAGCTGCTGCCCGCACTCAAGATGGCGGCTCCGGGCGGGCGTGGCCACTGACTAGGAGGCGAGGCGCCAAGGGACCATGGCGGCGGTCGACGAGCGGGGTCTGGAGGACGGAGAAGAGGAGGAAGAGGAGGTAGTAAGCGCTACGCCGAAAGCCTGCACCGCAGTGGCGGTGATACCTGTGCTGGCCGTGTGTGGGGAAGGGAGTCGGGGAGCTGCGGGCGGGAGGGAGGCCCCGACGCTCCTCACCGGCTTCTTGCTGCTGGGCACGCGGAGCCGGGCAGCTTGGGACCTCAGCCCTAATCGTCACCCCGGACTTAGGATGGGAAGTACCGGGAAGTTACCTTAGGTAGCGTCGTTTCCTCTTGCTGAAAACGGGGTCCGGTTTTCACAAATGGATTTTTGGCTTCTTTTGCTAATTGCTCCCTCTTGCCCGCTCGCGTGCTAGCATGTTAACCCCTCTTTCTTTCACCAGGAGCAGTTGGTTCTGGTGGAATTATCAGGAATTATTGATTCAGACTTTCTCTCAAAATGTGAAAATAAATGCAAGGTTTTGGTGAGTTTTCTAGACTTGGGGGATTGTTCTAGAGTTTCTTAAATGTAAAACAAGAATGGTGAAATACCTGTCCACAAGTATTGATATATTTATTTCGCCTTACAAAGCAGTGAACTCTAAGGATAAGAAGTACACTAAGTATAATTAATTAGTGTATAATTAAGTATAATGTAGAAGTACAGGGGAACTATGGGAGCAGATAGGAGAAAATGGCTAACTTTGCTTGTTTGTTTGAATGTGTGGCTGAAGAGAAAGTTACAGATTTGGAGGAAGTAATATTGTGATATGGAACAGTACATATATTCCTATAATCTCAGCAGAGGTGGGAGGATCACTTGAGCCCAGGAATTGGAGACCATCCTGGGCAACATAGTGAGACCCCCTCTCTACAATAATAATAATAATAATAAATGGCTGGGTGCAGTGGCTCACGCCTGTAATCCCAACAGTTTGGGAGGCCGAGGTGGGTTGATCACGAGGTCAGGAGTTGGAGACCAGCCTGGCCAACATGGTGAAACTCCATCTCTACTAAAATACAAAAATTAGCCGGGGATGGTGGTGGACGCCTGTAATTCCAGCTACTCGGGAGGTTGAGAGAGGAGAATCGCGTGATCCCCGGAGGCGGAGGTTGCAGTGACCGAAATCGTGCCACTGCACTCCAGCCTGGGCAACAAAGGGCAAAACTCCATCTCAAAAAATAAAAATAAAAAAAAATAATAAATTAGCTGGGCATGGTGGCATGCTCCTGTGGTCCCTGCTGCTCAGGAGGCTAGGGTGGGAGGATTGCCTGAACCCTCGTGGTCAAGGCTGCAGTGAGCCATGATCATGCCACTGCATTCCAGCCTGAGTGACAGAGCTAGACACTGTCTCAAAAAATAGATAGATGACAGATAGATAGATAGACTCTTTGCACTCCTGTTGACAAAACTTCCTCTGTTCTTAGCTTACTCTTGAAGAAGATGCTGATTGAAATAGACCTTGTTACTTGAGTATGAATTAAGTAGTCTTCAAGTTGTAGCTGCTGTGATCAGAGCAGTTGTAGTTTATCCTGTACTTGGTAGGACAAGATGCTCTAGAGTTTCCCCAGTTTTGGAGATTAGTTTCCTTGGTAGCAAGGTTACAATGTTGAAGCCTTTTTCTAATCATGTTTTTTTTTATGATCCTTTATTCTGTTGTAGGGCATTGACACTGAGAGGCCCATTCTGCAAGTGGACAGCTGTGTCTTTGCTGGGGAGTATGAAGGTAGGAGGATGTCAGATAGATGGAACTCTTTCTGATATGGACCTTTCAGAGATGGTAGCTCTTCTCAACAATTTGTATTTTTCTGCAGACACTCTTGGGACTTGTGTTATATTTGAAGAAAATGTTGAACATGGTAAGTGATTGCTGGCCCAGCCCTTTTTAATATGAACTATTTCAATCATACTTAAGCATAATAAACATTAAATATCTCATGTATCCATTGTCTAGCTGTATCATATCCTACCATTTTCCCAAATGTGACTCAGATTATAGTTTTAAAAAAACATGCCAGGCTGGGCCAGCTGTCTTAATCCTGTAATCCCAGCACTTTGGGAGGCCAAGGGAGGCAGATCACTTGAGGCCAGGAGTTCAAGACCAGCCTGGCCAACATGGCAAAACCCCATTTCTACTAAAAATACAAAAATTAGCTGTGTATGGTGGCATGTGCCTTCCAGCTACTTGGGAGACTGAGGCATGAGAATTGCTTGAACTGGGGAGATGGAGGTTGCAGTGAACTGATATCGTACCACTGCACTCCAGCCTGGGCAACAGAGCTAGACTGTGTCTCAAAAACAAACAAACCCATTCCAGATACATTTAAAGTCCTTCTATCCCCGTTTCCAAACTTATTTCTTTCCCTCTGTCTTCAGAGATCATCACTCTCCTGAATTTTTTTTTTTTTTTTGGAGACATAGTCTCACTGTCACCCAGGCTAGAGTGCAGTGGCATGATCTCGGCTCACTGCAACCTCCACCTCCCAGGTTCAAGCAATTCTCCTGCCTCAGCCTCCTGAGTAGCTGGGATTACAGGCACCTGTCACCACGCCCAGGTAATTTTTGTATTTTTGGTAGAGATGGGGTTTCACCATGTTGGCCAGGCTGGTCTCAAACTCCTGACCTCAAGTGACCTGCCTGCCTCGGCCTCTCAAAGGGATCCTCTCAAAAGCATTACAGGCGTGAGCCACTGCTCCTGGCCAAGGAATAAAAGAAGGGCTACTTCACAGGCAGAGCAGCCTACTTTCTAAAGTGTGGTATCAATTTACACTCACAGTAGCAATGTATGGAAGTGTCTGTGCTTCGTATCCTTGGCTGAAGGGCCTCATCTTCCCTTCTGCCTAGGCACAGAGTTTTCTGAAAGTTTCAACTCCAGGCAGCAGGTTGGCAGCAGTTTTTTTTCTCGGCCTGTCATGATTGAGAATGTCCCTACTCCAAACTTTGGCTTCAGGTAGTAAGTCTGACTTTGGTCCTTCATTTGAGTGGTAGAATTTTGGATCCCAATACGCTATAGGGTAAAATTCCTGGCCCCAGTTTCTACTTCCAGGATGAAGCCTGTTAGACCTATGGGTTTAATCTCACTCATAACTTTGTGTTTCTGACCTCTGAAGATGTTTGTTACTTTTGAATCCAGTTGTACTTTCAATTGTTAATGTAATTTTTTTTTTTTGAGACAGTTTTGCTCTTGTTGCCTAGGCTGGAGTGCAGTGGTGCAATCTCTGCTCACTGCAACCTCCACCTCCCGGGTTCAAGCAATTCTCCTGTTTCAGCCGCCCAAGTACCTGGGATTACAGGCATGTGCCACCATGCCCAGCTAATTTTTTGAACTTTTAAGTAGAAACGGGGTTTCATCATGTTGGCCAGGCTGGTCTCGGAACTTCTGACCTCAGGTGAACCACCTGCCTTGGCCTCCCAAAGTGCAGGGATTACAGGCATGAGCCACTGTGCCTGGCCTGTTAATGTATTTTATCTGTTATTTTTCTATGCTTGGAGCAGGAGGGATGAGTTATACCTTGAATTTATTACACTGTCTTGACAGGAAGTAGTTTAATCTGACTCCCTATACTGGAATGATTAAGGCTTTATCTTTGTTTTATTTGATAGCACAAGCAGTATAATAATGGAGTTCATTTCTGTTCTAGCTGATACAGAAGGCAGTAATAAAACAGTGCTAAAATATAAATGTCATACAATGAAGAAGCTCAGCATGACAAGAACTCTTCTGACAGAGAAGAAGGAAGGAGAAGAAAACATAGGTTAGTTCCCTTATTCTCTGAAAACAGGTGATCCAGTACTGGCTTTGACAGTGGCCACTTTGATGCCAGGACACTCCTTGTACTTTTTAGTAATAACTATACGTGATTTTTTGTTTGTTTTTTTCAGACAGAGTCTTGCTCTGTCACTCAGGCTGGAGTGCACTGGCACAATCTCAGCTCACTGCAACCTCTGCCTCCCGGGCTCAAGCAATTCTCTTGCCCCAGCCTCCTGAGCAACAGGGATGACAGGCACCCACCACCACGCCTGGCTAATTTTTTTAGTAGAGACCAGATTTTACCATGTTGGCCAGGCTGGTCTCAAACTCCTGACCTCAAGTGATCCACCTACCCTGGCCTACAAAGTGCTTGAATTACAGGTGTGAGCCACTGTGCCTGGCCTCATAATATGTTTAATATATTAAAATGGAGGGTGCTCCATGTACAGTACCAAGCATAGAGTTAAAATGCAGTTGAACGCTCGTATAGCTGAGGGCACTGGGGACGTAGACATCTTTTATCTGCTTGGCATTGGAAATGACTGAGGAGTTTTTAAAGAAACTTGATATCTAAGCCCTAGGGAATTCAGTAGTGCTTCTCTCTCTCTCTTCTCCTTCCCCTCTCCCCTCTTTAATTAAAACTTCCTTGTACCTTTTGTAGTTCATAAGCATGATGATTATGTTTTTACATTCATGTATAAGATGTGCCTCCCTCAAACCTTGTTATGATGTCAGCATATTACCTGTCTGATGTGTGGGGGGAAAAAACTTCCTTGTAAGCAAAGTGGATACGATCACAATAGTTCTCAATTCCCAAGGTGAAATCCCTTGGAAACTTTTGGCAGTTGCAGCAGCTTTCAACAGGCTCACAGCTGGAAAAAGCTGGCTTTTTTTTTTTTTTTAAAGACAGTCTCTTTCTGTCACTCAGGCTAGAGTACAGTGGAGCCATCTTGGCTCACTGCAACCTCCGCCTCCTGGATGCAAGCGATTCTCCTGCCTCAGCCTCCCGAGTAGCTGGGATTACAGGTAGCTGGGATTACAGGCATGCACCATTACACCTGTATGATTTTTGTATTTTTATTAGAGACAGGGTTTCACCATGTTGGCCAGGCTGGTCTTGAACTCCTGACTTCAGATGATCAACCTGCCTCGGCCTCCCAAAGTGCTGGGGATTACAGGCATGAGCCACCGCCCCTGGCCAAAAGCTGGCTTTAAAAGTGGGGGAGACTCTAGGACCACAATTGTTAGTCATCAGTCTAGTTTTTATTATTATTATTATTTAATTACTTTATTTTATTTTATTTGAGACAGGGTCTCACTCTGTCACCTAGGCTGGAGTGCGGTGGTGCGATGTCGGCTGACTGTGACCTCTGCCCCCATCCCCCTACCTCAGCCTCCCCAGTAGTTGGGGCCACAGGCATTTCCACCATGCCTGGCTGTTTTGTTTTTGTTTTTTTTTTCTTTTTTTTGAGATGGAGTTTCACTCCATCGCCCAGGCTGGAGTGCAATGGCGTGATCTCTGCTCACTGCAGCCTCTACCTTCCAGGTTCAAGCAATTCTCCTGCCTCAGCCTTGTGAGTAGCTGAGACTACAGGCACATGCCACCATGCCCAGCTAATTTTTGTATTTTTAGTAGAGACAGGGTTTCACCATGTTGGTCAGGCTGGTCTAGAACTGACTTTGTTATTTGCCTGCCTCAGCCTCCCAAAGTGCTGGGATTATAGGAGTGAGCTACCGCACCCGGCCTTCTTTGTATTTTTAGTAGAGATGGAGTCTCGCCATGTTGCCCAGGCTGGTCTCGAACTCCTGAAGAGACCACTGTGCCCAGCCTTTCTTTTTCTTTTGGCGTTTTTCTTTTTTTCTTTTCTGGAGACAGAGTCTTACTCTATCCCCCAGGCTGGAGTGCAGTGGTGTGATCTCAGCTCACTGCAACCTCTGCCTCCCAGGTTCAAGTGATTCTCCTGCCTCAGCCTCCTGAGTAGCTGGGATTACAGGTACCCACCACCACGCCTGGCTAATTTTCAGTAGAGACAGGGTTTCTTTATCTTATTTTATTTTTTGGAGACGAGTTTCGCTGTTGTTGCCCAGGCTGGAGTGGGGTGGTGCGATCTCAGCTCACTGCAACTTCCACCTCCTAGGTTCAAGTGATTCTCCTGCCTCAGCCTCCTGAGTAGCTGGGATTACAGGCATGCACCACCACGCCCAGCTAATTTTGCATTTTTAGTAGAGAGATGGAGTTTCTCCATATTGGTCAGGCTGGTCTCCAACTTCTGACCTCAGGTGATCTGCCCACCTCAGCTTCCCAAAGTGCTGGGATTACAGGTGTGAGCCACTGCGCCCAACCTTTTTTTTTTTTTTTTTTAAATAGAGACAGGGTCTTACTATGTTATCCAGCTGGTCTCAACCTCCTGGACTCAAGTGATCCTCCTGCCTCAGCCTCCCAAAGTGTTGGGATTACAGGCATGAGTTCTTAATTTGCATCCACTTATTCTTCTTCACTTGCTGGTCACCACATACTAGAGACTTTTAGACTAGTGGTTCTTTCACCTGAAGTAGATATATGTTTGTGGAGTTGAAAAAACAATAATTTGATGGTTTAAAAGTTCACTGCTCAATAACATATATGAAACTCTAATAAGATTCTCATGATGAGTATTTATAGCTTAACAAGGGATAAACATTTGAAGGTACGTTGATCTTATAAAATTAATTACATCACCTCTATACAACTATATAATAAACCCTTGTTCTTATATCCCTTATGTATATCCCTGAACTATCCCCCTTTTTAGGCACCTTGTAATAATTATAGGAAGAAAGAGGTACTAGGTTCTAGAATAAACTTAAAAGGCTAACATGTATCATAAGCTTAGCTATCATTGGGATATTCTTATTAAAGGAAGTTACGAGTTTCCTCTTCGTAGTCTTTAATAATCTGACAGATCTTTGGGAATATTTGGGTGTTTTGTTTAGTCAAATAAATGAGCAACCAACAATTCGAGTCTGCATTAGTTATCTACTGCTGCATAACAAATTACCCCTAAACTTAACAGCTTAAAACAACAACAGAAAACCAGTATCTTACAGTTTCTGTGAATCAGGAATTTGGGAGCAGTTTAGGTAGGTGGTTCTGGCTCCAGGTCTCTGATAACGTTGCAGGCAAAATGTTATCTGGGCTGCGGTCATCTGAAGGCTTGACTAATGCTGGAAATCTGATTGTAAAATGGCTTATTCATATGGCTTGTAAATTTATTTTGGTTGTTGGCAGGAGGCCTTAGTTCCTTGCCATGTTGTTCTCACAGGACTGTTTGAATGTCCTCCTGATACGGCAGCTGGCTTCTCTCAGATAAAGTATTCCATGAAAACAAGGTAGAAGCCACAGTATCTTTTATGAACTAGACTTAGAAGTCACAGTCTTGGCTGGGCACAGTGGCTCACGCCTATAATCCCAGCACTTTGGGAGGCCAAGGCAGGCAGATCACTTGAGGTCAGGAGTTCAAGACCAGCCTGGCCAACATGGTGAGACCCCCCATCTCTACTAAAAATACAAAAAATTAGCCAGGTGTGGTGGCACGCGCCTGTAATCCCAGCTACTCGGGAGGCTGAGGTGGGAGAATTGCTTGAACGCAGTAGGCAGAGGTTGCAGTGAGCCGAGATCATGCTATTGCACTCCGGCCTGGGCGACAAAGCGAGACTCTGTCTAAAAAAAAAAAGAAGTGACAGTCTTGTCATTTCCACATTCCACTATTCAGTGTGGGACAGGACTACACAGGGGCATGAATACCCGGAAGGTGAAGATCATTGGGGACCATCTTGTAGGCTGGCTACCAAACACGGCTACATGCTGGAGGCAAAACAGAACAGAGAGGAAGTGTGACTCTTACCTTCTAGGAACTTGCATTCTAAAGTAAATTACATTGAAACAGACACGAATGAATATGAGTGAACATCAAATTCATTCTATTTTAAGTATTATGCTAAATAACAGAATAAAGGATAGCTTTAAGATTTTGAGCCTGGCCGACTAGGAGAATGATGTTATTGCAGGAAAAAAATATGAACATCTGTAGTTGAAACTGAATTGGAAGAAAAAGGACTAATAACCAGGTGCAGTGGGTCATGCCTGTGATCCCAGCACTTTGGGAGGTGAGGCGGGTGGATGGCTTGAGGTTAGGAGTTCAAGACCAGCCTAGCCAACATGGTGAAATTCCGTCTCTATTGAAAAAAAATTAGCCGGGCATGGTGGCACACACCTGTAATCCCAGCTACTTGGGGGGCTGAGGCACGAGAATTGCTTGAACTGGGGAGGCAGAGGTTGCAGTGAGCCAAGATTGTGGCTGCACTCCAGCTTGGGTGACAGAGCGAGACTTTGTCTTTTTTTTTTTTTTTTTTTTTGGAAGGAGCCTCTTGCCTCCTGTCGCCCGCGTGGAGGCAGTGGCGTGATCTCGGCTCACTGCAAGCTCCGCCTCCCAGGTTCACATCATTCTCACTGGCTTCAGCCCTCCGGAGTAGCCTTGGGACTACAGGCGCCGCCACCATCGCCCGGCTAATTTTTTGTATTTTTTTAGTAGTAGACCGGGGTTTCACCGTGTACCAGGATGGTCCTCGATCGCCTGACCTCCGTGATCCGCCCGTCTCGGCTCCAAAAAGTGCCTGGGAATTAGTAGCCTTGAGCCACAAGCCCGGCCGAGACCTATTGTCTTAAAAAAAAAAAAAAAAAAATTGGTAGGGTAGTGGTAAGTTTTCTTGAAGGCATAAGATGGCAGAGAGTGCTCAAATTATATTTCACAATGATCTGAGAACTGAACTCTGGAAAAAGGCATGGAATAGTAATTGAGGTTGATAACTTGTAGTGATTTTGATGGTACCTACCTAATAGGCATTCCAAGGTCTCTAGAGAAGATGGAAAGTATATTTTATCAGTAGTTACAGACACCATATTCCTTGATTTATGTTGGGCTTTCAGTTTGACATGTATTCATATGATAGAGATTTAAAATAAATAAACATATACTTCCCTAAAATTCATTTTTTGTTTCTTTTTGGTTTATTCCTCATCCCTTCCAAATTAGGTGGGGTGGAATGGCTGCAAATAAAGGATAATGATTTCTCCTATCGACCCAACATGATTTGTAGCTTTCTACATGAAAATGAAGACGAAGAAGTGGTAGCTTCAGCCCCAGATAAATCTTTGGAATTGGAAGAGGAAGAGATTCAAATGAACGACAGTTCAAACCTGAGTTGTGAACAGGAGAAACCAATGCACTTGGATATAGAAGATTCTGGTCCTCTTATTGATATACCTTCTGAGACAGAAGGTTCTGTTTTTATGGAAACTCAAATGCTGCCTTAGAAATCACTCCTAGATGAAAAGTTTCTCATAATAACTTGTCAAGAACTTTTTAGAGTTCTTACATAAAAATAATTGCTGTGTAGCTTTCAGTCTTTTAACATTTTTTGGTATTTTATCAGCTATACACACATATCCAGTCATAACACAACTTATTTTACCAGAATCATTTGGGACCAGACATGAATTGGATTTTTAAAATACAGTTTAGGCTGGGTGCAGTGGTTCATACCTGTAATCTCAGCACTTTGGGAAGCCGAGGTGGGAGGATCACTTGAGCAGCCTAGGAGTTTGAGACAATCTGGGTAACACAGGGAGGTCCCATCTCTATAAAAATTTTTTTAGAATTAGCTGGACATAGTGTCGTGCGCCTATGGTACCAGCTACTGGGCAGCTGACCTGGGAGGATGGCCTGGGATTGGGAAGTCGAGGCTGCAGTGAGCTGTGTTTGCGCCTCTGTACTCTCGCCTGAGTGACACCCTGTCTTAAAAAATAAGTGAAATGAAATATTTTTAAATGACTTTAGGGACCCTACTGAGTCCTTTAAATTCAAAGTTGTATTAAGTATATGAAGTTTTCCTTGGAGGCTGTTAAAAATTACTACAAAGTCAGTGACTTAACACAAATGTACTATCTTACAGTTTTGTAGGTGAGAAGTGTGGCACAGGTCTTACCTGGGCTAAATTCAAGGTGCTGGCAGGAACGCATTCCTTTATGGAGGTTTTGGGCTGGGGGCAAATCCATTTCCTTGTTTATTTAGTTGTTGGCAGAGTTCAGTGCTTTTCAGTTAAAGGATCAAAGTCTCCTTTCCTTGTTGTCCGTTAGCTGAGGGTCATTTCTAGCTTCTGAAGGCTGCCTTTGTTCCTTGGCTCATGATCCCCTTTTCTTCAGAGCCTGCAATAGTGGGTGAAGTCCCTCTCCCATTTTGAATCATTCCTGTTACTTCTTCCATCATCCCTCTCTCTGACCTACCTTTCTGTCTTCCATTTCCACTGTTAAATGTCTACTTGATTACTTTGGGCCCACTTAGATAATCTCCCTATTTTAAGGTCAATAACTTTTTTTTTTTCTTTGAGACAGGGTCTCGCTCCGTCACCCAGGCTGGAGTGCAGTGGCGTGACCACAGCTTACTGCAGCCTGGGACTCACAGGCTCAAGCCATCCTCCACCTCAGCCTCCTGAGTAGGTGAGACTACAGGCACACACCACCATGCCAGGCTATTGTTTTTTTTTAAAATTTTTTTTTAAGAGATGGGATCTCATTATGTTGCCCAGGCTGGTCTTGAACTCCTGGGCTTTAGTGATCCTCCTGTCTTGGCCTCTCGATGTGCTGGGATTACAGGCATGAACCACTGCATCCAGCCAAAGGTGTATAGTATTAATTCTGGCCAGGTGCAGTGGCTTACACCTGTAATCTCAGCACATTGGGAGGCCGAGGCGGGTGGATCACAAGGTCAGGAGTTTGAGACCAGCCTGGCCAACATGGTGAAACCCTGTCTCTACTAAAAATACA
Organism: Rhinopithecus bieti; assembly: GCF_001698545.2. NCBI lineage: Eukaryota > Metazoa > Chordata > Mammalia > Primates > Cercopithecidae > Rhinopithecus > Rhinopithecus bieti. Next base: position 2,055,560 of record NW_016809526.1, on the reverse strand, counting down.
AAAATTAGCCAGGTGTGGTGGTGCACACCTGTAATCCCAGCTATTCAGGAGGCCGAGGCAGGAGAATTGCTTGAACCCGAGAGGCAGAGGTTGCAGTGAGCTGAGATCGCGCCATTGCACTCCAGCCTGGGTGACAGAGTGAGACTCCATCTCAAAAAAAAAAAAAAAACACCNACTTTGTTACAGGTTGAGCTGTGTAAAACTGCCAATATTTGATTGTTTCCAACTACAAAAAACAGCAATTTCCTGTAGTTTAACCTAGTCCCAGTAAGTTACATACCTCATGTTAATTACATCTCACAATTGGTGGAGATATAACTATTTTAACAGATTAGAGAGCTAATGTTCTAGGATGAATAATTTTTTTTTTTTTTTAAATTAAGTTCTGGCTCTATCACCCAGGCTTTAGTGTAATGGCACAATCTGGGCTCACTGCAACCTCTGCCTCCTGGGCTTAAGCCATCCTCCCACCTCAGCCTCCCTAGTAGCTGGGACTACAGGGGTGTGCGACCACACCCAGCTTATTTTTGTATTTTTTGTAGAGATGGGGTTTTGCCATGTTGCCCAGGCTGGTCTCAAACTCGTGAATTCAAGTGATCCTCCTGCCTTGACAAAGTACTATAATTACAGGTGTGAGCCATCATGCCTGGCCCAAAGAATGTTTTCTTCAAAAGTTTTATATTTAATTGGAAAATGACTTACCTTGATAAAAAGCATTTTCAAATCATAAGCAGATGATTATAAGCATAATCTTCCCAACGTCTATATGACTTTTTAATTTTTTTACTTTTTTTGAGATAATCTGTCACTCTTGTTGCCCAGGCTGGAGTGCAGTGGCACGATCTTGGCTCACAACCTCCATCTCCCAGGTTCAAGCGATTCTCACGCCTCAGCCTCCCAAGTAGCTGGGATTACAGGCATGTGCCACCATGCCCAGCTAAGAATTTATGACTTTTTTTAGTCTCAGTTTTTATTGACAGCTTATTGTTCCCCCTATATGTATGTATAGGAGAGAATGCTCATTGCCTGACCCAATTATCTGTTCTCCTTTTTTTGCTTTGTATCAGAATCCCAGAATTTATTCAGGTTAGCAGTGTGCCTAGCTTTCCTTGCAGATACATGTGGTCATATGACTAAGTTCTGGCATTGACATGGAATAAGAAGTGCTGAGTGATGGAGAAAAGAAGACGACGAAGAAAAAACAGGTGCTGAGTGGTGCTTCTGGGACATTTCCTTAAAGGCTTAAGAGGAAGCAGGTGGGCTTATCTTCTGTTCCTGCTGGAACATGGATGTGGTAGCTAGAGCTCCATCCAGCAGGATTCTTGGACTTCAAAGTAACTTTGGAAATAGAAGCCATGAATGGCAGAGCAGCAATATAGAAGACTGGGTCTTGATACTGTGAGATTACCCTGGACTGCTATAAGTAAAGGGTTAATAAAACCCTTTCTTTCTGCCTGGTGAAATGACCTTGAATTTGGCTTTCAGCACTGTTTCTCTGGAAACCTACTAGGCAAGGTAATAATGGAGTATCAGCTGTAATATTAGGCAATATTGTTTATGATTAAAAATGAGCCCTTAGCTGGGCGCGGTGGTTCACAGTTGTAATCCCAGCACTTTGGGAGGCCAAGATGGATGGATCACTTGAATCCAGGAGTTTGAGACCAGCCTGAGTGGTATGGCAAAATCCTGTCTCTATAAAAAACAAAAAAAGTAGCTGGGCATGGTGGTGTGTGCCTGTAGTCCCAGTTACTTAGGAGGCTGAGGCAAGAGGATTGCTTGAGCCTAGGAGGTGGAGGTTGCAGTGACCCGAGATCACACCATGCCACTGTACTACAGCTGTGGCAGAACCTTGTCTCAAAAAAAAAAAAAAGACACCTTATTGGTAAACTGTTTGGACCAGGAAGACTAACACGTACTACAAATGCCCACTGGAAAACATGGGCTTTGGAATTCCTTAAGTGTGGTGTTCCTTATTGCAAATATTTCTGGAAGCAACACTCATGTACTGTTTCAACAGGGATTGGTTTTTCTGGAGCATAAAGCTTCTAAGCCTCGTGGCTTCTGCACCCATCCAAAATGATCTAGTTTCTTTACCCCTCAGCTGACACTTGGGAGGCTGGAATAAAGACTCCTGCAGAAATAAGTCTCATGCTGCTGTGTTGCTGTGCTGTTCCTTGTTCTGTATCCTGGAATACTAAGTGAGCTGGGTGCCAGGTTGGGTTCCACAAGGCTTACTGGGGTCCTGTGATTGTGAATGTCATTCCAAACCTGTAGCTATTGCTGATGTTTAGGCAGAGAAGGCATTGAGGCATTGCCATTTTCTACCTCTGGACTTCTACATAAAGAGGGAAATTAGCTGCTCTCTTTGTTAGGTCACTCTGTAATAGCCAAACATAATACTAATTGATACACATGTATTTTATTTTTTTATTTTTTGAGTCTTCACTCTGTCGCCCAGGCTGGAGTGCAGTGGCACGATCTCAGCTCAGTGCAACCTCTGCCTCCTGGGTTCAAGCAATTCTCCTGCCTCAGCCTCCCGTGTAGCTGGAATTACAGGCGTGAACCACCACGCCTTGCTAATTTTTTATATTTTTAGTAAAGACAGGGTTTTGCCATGTTGGCCAGGCTGGTCTCCAACTCCTGACCTCAAGTGATCCACCTGCCTTGGCCTCCCAAAGTGCTGGGATTACAGGCATAAGCCACCGCACCCGGCCTGATACATATGTATTTTAAAAAACATGACAAATACTAAAAAGTAGGCCAGGTGCGG